>NW_015549696.1:9815-11937 GCF_001515605.1 Sinocyclocheilus anshuiensis | reverse complement strand
GGCCTTTCTGTGGAATTCGGCTCCTCATGTTTCAACCATGTTCTTCATCGAATCTTAAATTGTCTCATTCACTCTGATACCCTACACATCCCCCCTTCGGTCGTCGATGTGTTGAGAGCTGAAGACATCGGCGAGCGCTGGAGAAACAAAGGCAGAAGAAGCAGACAAACACAACAAACAACAAGACAACACCTCCATGATAGTCACTGTACTGGTGCAGGGCATCAGGTTATTAGGGTACAGGCAGTTTAAATTAAATTAGTCAATATAGTTTAGTACATTGAGGATAGTTTAGATCATTTTGAAAATTGTTGTTCTAATTTGTTCCAGTATTTTTATTCGTCAATCAAATTTTGTGGTTAACTTTGTTTGGTTCTTCTAGGTTGTCTTAATTTAAAACATTTACAGTTAATTTTCTAGTAACATCATTTGCCATGAAATGAATTAACCTATCGTGCATGGAGCTCTCTGGCTTCCATTCAGTTTAGAGTGGCTGGTGGATATTAGGTGTGGCGAGTCAATCCTAATATCAGACCTTTTACCCTTGCAGGAGTCTTACCTACTAAAGAAAGAGGGAAAGGAAAAGGATAGGTAAAAGAAGAACAAAACAAAGCTGCTGTGGGTTTTCCTAGCATGGCTTACAACTACTGTTGAGCTAGTATGTCATGTGCAGCTAGTGTGTCATGTATCTTAACTTAGTGTCAGGTGTTCTACCTATTGTGAGGATGGCTGCATGTTTCTTCATGGTGGGTATATGTAACTTTGTTACGCTAAAATCCCAAATTACTTGTGGGAAGAAAATGTTTATTGAATGTGTTATCAGTAGATGTGGTTACCTCTGGGTGTTGGTAATGTTATGTGTGTTAATGGTGTAGTGTATGTGTGGTCAGATCTGTTTCAGTCTGTGTTGTCTCCCCCCTTTTCTTGTATGTCAGTGAAGACTGACTCTCTGCATCCTTAACTTGGATGAGGGTGTGTCCATGATCTAATGGGGGTCAGTCCAGCAAGGCAGGAAGTTCTTTAGCAGACATTCGGAGGTAGTTTGCATTGGTTGTGTGAAGCTGGGGTGCAAACTTTGTCTCCTATGTTGCATTCCTCTTGTGATGCCTTCTGGTTAGTGGCAGACTTTCTGACCTTCTGTGCTTTAGTGGTTGCTGTTGCACAGACAGGAATGTGGTTCTTGGAGTTGGAGTTGGAGTTCATTTGACAGTTTGTTAGTGAGTGATGGGTGACTGAGGTGATGTTCTTTGGTACCTCAGATTTTTCATCAACGGTTGGCCGTGAGAAAACTTGCTCGTTCTGGGTGGTTGTTGAACAGGTGCTTGTCATCTCTGATGTGGTGTACCAGGTGATCACCGGCCTTCTGTTCTGTCGCTGATCACAGCGAGCATGACTCAACTTTGTGGTCATCTGTGTTCAGCTTGTCTTGAAGGAACTCTTTCAGTTGTCTCATGGCTTGTTCCATGCCTTCTGATGGTAACCTGTCTTGTTCTTGTGCATACTCAGCACTGTGCATGTCTGAGTGGTGCTGAGGTGGGTTTTGTTGTCGCTTACCCACACAAGTTTCTATTGGATGAGTCAGGCAATTACCTTTGGATGTCTGGTTAGGTTTCCAGTTGTTCTTATATTTTGGGTTTCTTGAGAAGCGTGGCTGGTCCCATAAATTTTTCCTGTGGTTAGTCTGGTAGCGTTCGTGGACATGGGGGTCACATTCTCTGTGCTCTTGATGGAGGACTCTGGTGTTGTGATGCCACTGGGTGTCGTCCAGTGCAAGGCTTGAGTCTTTGGTGACAGAGTTCAGTTGTCGACCTTGTTTGATCTCCAAGGCAGTTAACAGTCCATGTTCAGACTCAGGGTCTGTTAACTCTTTAATCAGGACCTCACGAAGTAGCTGGTAGTTCCGTACCTCAGGACTTGACGTGGCTCTTAGGAGGTATAACCTGTCTTTGTCAGTCACATGAGGTCTCATTTCCAGGTTAAACTTGATATCTTGCAGGTAGGCCTGGATGTCGTGGCCCTCTGTGGAGTTCGGGTTGAACTTGCTGATGTTTTTAGACAGCTTGTTGAGGTCTTTAATGGTCATCCCATGTGCAGCTCCAAGGTCTGCTTGGATGGGAGGCTT
>NW_015549696.1:6358-6775 GCF_001515605.1 Sinocyclocheilus anshuiensis | reverse complement strand
CTTGATGGAGGACTCTGGTGTCGTGATGCCACTGGGTGTCGTCCAGTGCAAGGCTTGAGGACAGAGTTCACAGAGTTCAAGAGTGTGGATGTTTTGCTACCTTTCTTTGAGGCCATCTTCTGCTTGTTGTGTGTTAGGTGTGTTAGGTCACGTAACTGTTGGATGGTCATGGAGCGCGGACAGGCCATGACGCCAAGATGGTGGCTGACTCCAGGGTGCAGATTTCTTAGAAAGAGGCTTTTGAAGTTCACATCCTCTTCAAGGTCAGGTTCGTTGTGTGCACCAAAGTAGGCTTGTCGGAGTCGGTTGTAGTAAGCTTGTGGAACCTCTTGTCGACGATCTCCAATCTCCAAGGCAGTTAACAGTCCATGTTCAGACTCAGGGTCTGTAAACTCTTTAATCAGGAAAGTAGCTGGT
>NW_015549696.1:4299-6172 GCF_001515605.1 Sinocyclocheilus anshuiensis | reverse complement strand
TCGTTGGCAGGAAAGGGTTGTGTGGCGAAGGCAGGTGAGGTTTTGGGTTGTGGCCCTTCGCGCCTTTCGTCATATGCCAGTTCTTGGATATGGGACTCTGCTCTGCTCAGCAGTGGTGAGTTATGTTTCTCTTTTCTTGGCTCTTGTTTCTGCTCATAAGCATATTTGATTTCTTTTCTGACCATGTAGAGCTCATCGTTGGTATCGTCTAGTTGTTTGGTCAGATTGTCCATTTCAGTTCTGTACCTTTCAAGGTGGTCTTTCAAGGTACTGATTTCAGCATTCTTGTCTTTGATGTCATTCTTGGCTTTCTCTAGTCGCTGTTCGGCATACTGGAGTCTGTTTACCAGGTCTTTCTGGGCCGCCTTTGCATGTTGTTGGTCGAGCTGAGCTGTTGCCAGGGTTGCTTGGAGCTTCTTAACTTGTTCCATTGTTTCCTGCTCCTTCTCGTTGGGTGCTTTGAGTTGATCTTGAACTTTCACTTCCAGCTTGTCTATGCGGCGTTGAGCACGTGTCAGCTCCTCTTGAAGGTGAGTGATGTGCTTGTTGCTCAGTTTCAGCTGGGTTGTGAAGGCATGGCTTAGGGAGCTGGTGATCTTGACTAGCTCCTCATGGTTGTTGTTCTGGCTTCAATCTTGTATCAGGAATCTTCTCAGGATTAGGATTATTATTAAAAATAATAACAGTTCAAATGTCTTGGGGGTGAGGCTGTCTGTCATGCCTCTCAGCCAAGTGTTCGCATCTTCCCCATGGGCAATGGGGTCTGCAGTCTGCGGCATGTTGGCACGCTGGGGAGAAGAGAGACTGACACAGATCTGTGTAGAGTAGAAGCCTATGTGTGGTGGGACAACTAAGTGTTGCGTGGTTGTTGTTCTGGCTTGAATCTTGTGTCAGGAATCTTCTCAGGATTAGGATTATTATTAAAAATAATAACAGTTCAAATGTCTTGGGGGTGAGGCTGTCTGTCATGCCTCTCAGCCAAGTTTTCACATCTTCCCCATGGGCAATGGGGTCTGCAGTCTGCGGCATGTTGGCACGCTGGGGAGAAGAGAGACTGACACAGATCTGTGTGGAGTAGAAGTCTATGTGTGGTGAGACAACTAAGTGTCGTGTCAGTGATTGTGAACCACTAGTGAAGTGTGGTGATGACTGTGTTGGTCTCAGGGTGTCTAAGTAGATTACGGATGTGAAGACTTTGTCACTCTAATGAGGAAGAGGAAAAAGAGAGAAAAAGGTGAAAACAATTCAATGAAAAGAAACAATTCCTTTTTCAGTTAGAGAAATTCCTTTTTTTTCAATTAAATGTTATCAAGAATGTAAACAATATTATTAAATCTCTGTTTTAGACAAAAGAATACAATAATAATGTTGATATCTCTTTTCTTAGTCTGACAGGACTGACACCGTACACCTTACAGTTGGGCCGCTCACCAGGGAGGCTGCGAAGGCGACAGTTGTTCAACACTTATCTCTATTAAATTGATCTCAGCGTTGGATGAGATGCTAAAATTTGGATTGCGTTTTCAAATGTAGGGAGGTTAGGAAGAACGAAGGAGGGGATGATTACAATCAAATTCATAAGGATGATTCGTCTTCTTTGATTGTGTATTTCATTCACTTAGAATTGATTAATGGTTCTTACAGGTCCCTACACATGTGAACAGTAAAGAGGGAAGGAAGCATGAGAGAACAGGAGAGAAGGGAAGGAGACTCAGTAAACTGAGTGGATCGGGTTCACAAGCAGGCTCTGTTGTTGTTATGCCCAACTACGAGTAGAGCGTTGTTTTTAGTTGCTGCACAACTAATCAAACAAAAATAAAATTTAAGTGAAAGAGTTGTCTCGTTCTAATTTATTTGAACTCGTAGTGAGGGA
>NW_015549696.1:0-3696 GCF_001515605.1 Sinocyclocheilus anshuiensis | reverse complement strand
TGCTGGATCAGAGTCTCTTGAAGTCTATTGATTTCCTCCTGTAACTCCATTCTGCTGGGGTCCTTTTGGGATACCACCGTGATCTGTTGCTTGAGATCATTGACCTTCTGTTTCAGACCCATGAGGTTGTTGGCCGGGAAGATGATGATCTTGGTGAGCTCTTTGTAGTCATAACTCTCACTTGAGTCATGAGTCAGTGGTACTCTTCCCTCGGTGTCCAGTTGCTTTCGGCTCTGGTGCAGTAGGTTGTCGGCAGCCCTAGGTAGAAGGGTGTTCCTCACAACGCCTGGCCAGTCTTTTTGGTCTGCCATCTGGGCAGTTAGACTGAGCATCTGCAACATTTTGGCAAACTCGTGTTAGTAGTAAGGGCTAGAGACTAATACAAGATCAAGCAGAGTGTGGAGCTAGGTTTGCTAAAGGAGGGAAAAGGAAGAGGAGAGCATTCCTATTAAGAGTATGTTTATTACTTGGTGCTAAGGACTATTGTTGTGCCCTAGTATTTGTCTAGATGACTTGTGCAACAGGGTCATAAAATTAGGGCACATGTTGAAAATAAACAAATCAAAAATAGAAGTGTCTCTGGTTCCTTTTGAGGTTCAGAGAGATCATCAAAAGTGGAACAAAAGGGGGCGTAACGTGTAAATGGATTTAAAATTAGCTGACTGCTATTATTAAAACGGTAATCAATCTGGTATTAGGAACAATCAGTAGCACTAGTGATTAACTGTAAGATTTGTATCGGTTAAGTTCAAATTACTTCACACTGCATACACACATGCTGTATTTAAAAGCTTCAAGTAAAGGGTGCAAACCCCTAATTGTTAAAGCAATTCGGTAGCTTATCTTAAGATGAAACAATGCTAAGTCACAACAAGTCTGAGATGAGTTTGGAAGAACAGATCAACACATGATTGACTCAAATCGTCAGCAACGAAACCTCAAGTAGTCATAAAACCACACAGGTGGGACGGAACCCCAGGAGCAGGACTGAGTGACCCTGCCTTAGCAAACAGGCGATCGGCTGTGGGAGAGGAGCCATATTGTTTGACTCACATGTACCTGGCGGGCCCACACCCAATGAGGGGGCTTTCCCCGGGCTGCGTTCCACCAACTTTGTCCTTCTCGCGCTTCGCCACAAGCGAATGCCTTAAATTTATCCACAGTAAAGGCCTCCTTCTTGCAGGGGTACGCAGTCCTACTCCTGAAGGCCCCCCTTCCTGTGGACTGCAGGTCCTTTTCTGATCAAACACACCTGAATGTGCTATTCAAGGCCTTTGGGGCTGTTGTGAAAACGGCAGCCAGCTGTGTATTAGCCGTTATACTCAAAAAAAAATTTTCACAATTTTTTTCACCCAAAACTTTCACTGAGTTACATTGGCTTTTTCCATTCTTTTAGACTACTTATTGCTTTTCGCTATTATTTAATTCAAGTAATTTTTCCTGTTTTGAAGTAACTTCACTTTGATTGTAAATTATTGGTTTCCCTGCTTCAACAGGGTGCCTCTGTTAGAAAGGAGCAGGGGCTGGGACAGGCTTCCAGCACTGATTTGGCTAAAAAGCAAGGAAAGCAAAAGTGGCTGAATTTGGATGTGCACGCAGCGTCAATTCACTCAAGCACAGCAGCCACAACAGCCAAAAGGCTGCACTGGCAGCAGTGGTATTCAAACCCACGCCCCCGAAGAGACTGGAGCCTTAATACAGCACCTTAGACTGCACGGCCACGCTACCGATTGGGGCCTGATTCCACTGGCCACTTCGACCGGTGGAATGGCCACCCCGATGCTGACTTTGCTGAAAAACTGCAGTCTAATCCTGTTTGAGTAAAACAAACCTGATCCCTAACAAAGTTATCGCTTTCGGCTGTATTGCTGGCATCTTGTTTGACTCGCATGTCCCTGGCGGGCCTGGCTACAGTCAGGGAAAGCGTGTTCTCACAATATTTTCAAACCTTTATCGAGTACATGCAGGGCCTCCCGCCCTTGGTTAAAACCACTGCTGGCAGCGGTTGCTACCCATGCCCCCGGAGAGACTGGAGCCTAAATCCAGCACCTTAGACCACTCGGCCACGCTCCCCCAGAGAGCAGTGTTTCGTGGGCCCTTTTCGGCCCTTCCACCCTCCAGAAATAGAGGCAACGGCAGCCGTGGAGCTTCTTCGCGAAACCCATTGAGTGCAGCCAAGGAAAGCTCTTTGCTAGGCCATCGCAGCCACAAGAGTCTTCCAAAAAGGTTGCCCTGGCAACGGTGGGATTCTAACCCACAGCCCCGAAGAGACTGAAGCCTTATGGCAAATGGTGGGATTCTAACCCACAATCCCGAAGAGACTGAAGCCTTAATCCAGCGCCTTAGAATGCTTGGCCACGGTACCCCATGAGGGGGCTTTCCCCGGGCTGCTTTCCACCAACTTTGTCCTTGTCGCGCTTCGCCACAAGCGAATGCCCTGAATTTCTCCACGGTAAAGGCCTCCTTCTTGCAGGGGTACGCAGTCCTACTCCTGAAGGCCCCCCTTCCTGTGGACTGCAGGTCCTTTTCTGATCAAACACACCTGAATGTGCTATTCAAGGCCTTTGGGGCTGTCGTGAAAATGGCAGCTAGCTGTGTATTAGCCGTTATACTCAAAATTATTTTTTCCAAATTCTTTTCACCCAAAACTTTTAATGAGTTACATTGGCAGTTTCCATTCTTTTAGACTACTTATTGCTTTTCGCAATTATTTTATTAAAGTTATTTTTCCTGTTTTGAAGTAACTTCACTATGATTGTAAATTATTGGTTTCCCTGCTTCAACAGGGTGCCTCTGTTAGAAAGGAGCAGGGGCTGGGACAGGCTTCCAGCACTGATTTGGCTAAAAAGGAAGGAAAGCAAAAGTGGCTTAATTTGGATGTACACGCAGCGTCACTTCGCTCATGCACAGCAGCCACAACAGCAAAAAGGCTGCCTTGGCAGCAGTGGGATTCAAACCCACACCCCCAAAGAGACTGGAGCCTTAATCCAGCACCTTAAACCACTTGGCCACACTACCCAGAGGGATCTTGTTCCACTGGCTGCTTCGACTGGTGGATGGCCACCCCGATGCTGAATTTGCTGAAAAACTGCAGTCTAAT
The DNA here is from genome assembly GCF_001515605.1 of Sinocyclocheilus anshuiensis. NCBI lineage: Eukaryota > Metazoa > Chordata > Actinopteri > Cypriniformes > Cyprinidae > Sinocyclocheilus > Sinocyclocheilus anshuiensis. Next base: position 596 of record NW_015549696.1, on the reverse strand, counting down.
CCTGTTTGCGTAAAACAAACCTGATCCCAAGGAAAGTTAATGCTTTTGGCTGTGTTGCTGGCATCTTGTTTGACTCACATGTCCCTAGCGGGCCTGGCTGCTGTCAGGGAAAGCGTGCTCTCACAATACTTTCAAACCTTTACCCAGTACACCCTTGGTTAAGACCACTGCTGGCAGCGGTGGGATTTGAACCCACGCCCCCGGAGAGACTGGAGCCTAAATCCAGCGTCTTAGACCACTCGGCGACTCTACCCCAGAGAGCAGTGCTTCGTGGGCCCTTTTTGGACCTTCCACCCTCCAGAAATAGAGGCAACGGCAGCCGTGGAGCTTCTTCACGAAACCCATCGAGTGCAGCCAAGGAAAGCTCTTTGCTAGGCCATCGCAGCCAGAAGAGTCTTCCAAAAAGGTTGCCCTGGCAACGGTGGGATTCTAACCCACACCCCCGAAGAGACTGAAGCCTTAATCCAGCGCCTTAGGCTGCTTGGCCACGCTACCCCATGAGGGGGCTTTCCCAGGGCCGCCTTCCAGCAACTTTGTCCTTGTCGCGCTTTGCCACATGCGAATGCCCTGAATTTCTCCACGGTAAAGGCCTCTTT
>NW_015549695.1:0-810 GCF_001515605.1 Sinocyclocheilus anshuiensis | reverse complement strand
CTTGCTTAGTTTAAAAGTAGACATGTCAAGCTTTCTATAGATATACAGTATCTCTCATGTCTCTTTGTTGAGTATTTGCTGAGTTACAGTTCATTTTAATGACGTGTTTCTAAATAAAGATCACGCAGACCAAGGCAGCAGACTGCGTATTAACCAATCGTCGATGTAATTGAGTATGCGGATGCCCTGGAGTCGCAGAGGAGCCAGAGGATCCACACACTTCGTGAAAGTGCGGGGTGAGAGTGACAGACCAAAGGGAAGAACTCGATATTGGTATGCTTCGCCCCCGACAGTAGCTATGATAGTGAGCATATTGAACCGAAGCCGTTTGATAGCGCGGTTCATAAGACGGAGATCTAAGATTGGACGCAAGGACGCTCTCGAGAGAGAGGCGGAACACGTTCTATGGCCCCCTTCCTCAAGAGAGTATCTACTTTTGGTTCCATTACCAGAGCCTGCTCGGGGCCCACTAGTGTGGGAATGACCCCGTTGAAATGAGGCGGACGAGATCCGAACTGGATTCTGTAACCTTTCTCTACAATCTGCAGGACCCATTTTGAGACATTAGGTAGAAGTTTCCACGCTGCTCTCGAGGCTTGCCTCTGGTGTTATTAGAGGAGCCAGTTCTGTGCCCTGAAGCGGATGACCGGCAGGGAACGACCGACCTGACTGCTGTAGCACCCTCACTTGAGGGGACGAGCTCTCCCGTGCCGTACCGTCGCAGGGCGGCAGCTGGGAATTTCGCTTGTCGGAGCTCACTGAGCTCTGAAGCACAGAGGGTGGCAGGGGTATCAGTGAATCTCCGTGAGG
>NW_015549694.1:39096-41693 GCF_001515605.1 Sinocyclocheilus anshuiensis | reverse complement strand
CAGGAGCCCTCTCTGGGCTAAACTCGGGAACAGAAGCCCTCTCTGGGCCTAATTCGGGAACAAGAGCCCTCTCTGGGCCGATCTTGGGAACAGAACCCCTCTCTGGGCCGATCTTGGAAACGGAAGCCCTCTCTGGGCCGAACTTGGGAACGGAAGCCCTCTCTGGGCTAAACTCAGGAACAGGAGCCCTCTCTGGGCTGAGCTCGGGAACAGAGTCTCTTTCCGGGCTGGATGGGGAAACATGAGTGACAGAGGGCTCCGATGAAGGAGGGAGGAGAGGGGGCAGGTCAGCATATACATTCAAAATCTCTCCTAAGTACAGCAGTCCCAGAACCACATTAAGCTCACCCTCAGCCATGGTGCAGGGGGCAGAGCTCCTCTCCACTCTCTTACTGTCCACGGCATTCTCCCTCGTGGCAGGCGTTGGAGCCGGCTCTCGCACCTGGTCTGACATTACTTGCAGCTCTGGCTCCGCGGCGATCCTCAGCACTGTAGCTCTGTTCGACGATGGCTCGGGCTCTCAATCATCGGTGGGCTCGGGCTTGGGCTCCACACAGCGGGGAGATAGTGGGCTGGGCTCTGGGTCTGGCTGTGCTCTGGATCGGGGATAGATGCTCCAAGTCTGGGAGGTCGACGGGGCAGTGGTAATTTGCCCCGATCCAGAACAGTGAGTTCAGCACAGCATCGTCGAACGTCATTAAAACGGTGAGCTGGCTGAACTCAACTGTATACTCCACGAGCGGCAGGTCTTTTCGGGCTAGGGGGGTGAACATCGAGGCGAGGGGATCCATAGAGAAACCAGAAAAAAAAAACAGTCAAAAACACGAGAAAACAAAATAGGTGGAAAAGGCGATGCTCACTAATTTTTTTCTTTGTTCGGTCGCCATTTTTGCAGCAGCACTTGGGGAGCAGTTGGGGGTTCAGTGCCTTGCTCAGGGGTCTCACCTTTGGGTTACAAGTCCGACTTTCTAACCATTAGGCCACAACTGCTCCACAGGCTGCTGTCACTTTAAGAACTAATGTGGGGGAGTCTTTAGATCTGGTTTTGGAATTTGTTTATTCTGCGGCTTTTTGGTGGATCTGTTCCGCAGAGGCCTTACACAATGAAGAACAAAATAAAAAATAAATCTCAGTCTCTTAAAAGTGTTACAGTCTCTTCTTCAGCTTCCTGAACAATAACAGTTTGAGTTTGTAAAAACCTCTGCTTTCCTCCATGAAAGAGTAAGCAAACTACAAGTGACACATGCATTATAAGACAATTGAACATAATATGAAACCCATAAGAAAGCACACTAATGTCATTTATATCATGAAGCAACATGATATACAAGAATAAACCTTTATTCACTGTGAAAACTTTAGATAATGTTTCTTTGTCATGTCACTTGTAATGACAGATTTATCCAGATGATATTTCACTGCTCGATGCATTATTGTGTCACATTTGGTGAGGACGCAGCATCAGACCTGAAAGTGCTGGATCTGAAGATGATCTACTTACTGTGATAGTTTTTTGTATGTCTGCGTAGAGAACGTGGATGATTGAAACGCTTCCCACATGCAGTGCAGTGATACGGTTTCTCTCCAGTGTGAATCCTCTCGTGTGTTTTCAGATTTGCTGAATCTCTGAATCTCTTGTCACAGTGTGAACACTTATAAGGTTTCTCTGTAGTGTGAATCCTCTTGTGTGTTTTCAGATGTCCTGAATGATTGAATCTCTTGTCACAGTGTGAACACTTATAAGGTTTCTCTCCAGTGTGAATCCTCTCGTGTGTTTTCAGATTTCCTTTATGACTGAATCTCTTGTCGCAGTGTGAACATTTGTACAGATTCTCTCCATTGTGGATCCTCTCATGTGTTTTCAGATTTCCTGAATCAATGAATCTCTTGTCACAGTGTGAACACTTGTAAGGTTTCTCTCCAGTGTGAATCCTCTCATGCAGTTTTAAACTGCTCGCTGAAGTAAAAGTCTTCTCACACTCAAAGCACATGTACTCTCTCACACCAGTATGCATTTTCTGATGTACTTTCAAATTTTGTAGACGTGAAAAACTCTTTCCACAGAAATGGCATGAATGTGGCTTCTCCTTTATATGAACTTTAAGGTGTTTCTTCAGGCCTGAAGCACTCAAAAATGTTTTGCCGCATTGATCACATGCGTGCTGCTTCTCTCCGGTGTGAATGTTCATGTGTACCTTAAGGCTTGATGAGTGTGAGAAACTCTTCCCGCACTGATCACAAGTGAATGGTTTCTCTCCAGTGTGGATGTTCATGTGATGCTTAAGGCTTGATGATCGTGAGAAACTCTTCCCGCACTGATCACATGTGTGCAGTTTCTCTCCAGTGTGGATGTTCATGTGATGCTTAAGGCTTGATGAGTGTGAGAAACTCTTCCCGCACTGATCACAAGTGAATGGTTTCTCTCCAGTGTGGATGTTCATGTGATGCTTAAGGCTTGATGATCGTGAGAAACTCTTCCCGCACTGATCACATGTGTGCAGTTTCTCTCCAGTGTGGATGTTCATGTGATGCTTAAGGCTTGATGATCGTGAGAAACTCTTCCCGCACTGATCACAAGTGAACGGTTTCTCTCCAGT
>NW_015549694.1:37164-38988 GCF_001515605.1 Sinocyclocheilus anshuiensis | reverse complement strand
CAGTGTCAATCATCTCATGCAGTTTTAAATGGCTCGCTGTAGTAAAAGTCTTCTCACACTCAAAGCACATGTAGTCTCTCACACCAGTATGTATTTTCTGATGCACTTTCAAACTTTGTAGTAATGAAAAACTCTTTCCACACAAATTGCATGAATGTGGTTTCTCCTTTGTATGAACTCTCAGGTGCTGCTTCAGGCCTGAAGCCCTCAAAAATGTTTTGTCACATTGATCACATGTGTGTGGTTTCTCTCCAGTGTGAATTTTCATGTGTTCATTAAGGTTTCTTTTATGTCTGAAACTCTTTCCACATTGATCACATGTGTGTGGTTTCTCTCCAGTGTGAATTTGCATGTGTTCATTAATGTTTCTTTTATGTCTGAATTTCTTTCCACATTGATCACATGTGTGTGGTTTCTCTCCAGCGTGAATATTCATGTGTTCACTAAGGTTTCTTTTATGTCTGAAACTCTTCCCACACTGAAGGCAGGTGAAAGATTTTTTGGATCTTATTTTCAGGGAAAAAAATTTCTCAGTCTGTGAGTGACTCAAAGATTTGACATGATGATGTTTCTCCTCTGCTTCACTCAGGTCTTCAGTCTCCTCCTCTTTGATGAAGTCTAAAATGAATGTAATGAGTATGAGAAACTCTTCCCGCACTGATCACAAGTGAATGGTTTCTCTCCAGTGTGGATGTTCATGTGAAGCTCAAGAATATGTTTGTATGTGAAACTCTTTCCACACTGAGTGCAGGTGAAAGATTTCTTGGCTCTTCTTTTCTTTAGAACTTTCAGAGTTCGACAGCAACAAGGTTTTTTTCCAGTTCTGAAGTGATTTTTTCCCTCAACTTCACTCAATTCTTCATTCTTCTCATTTTCTTCAATCAACTCTGAAATAAAATTACAAATGGTTTATTTTCATTAACTCTTTCCCCGCAACCATTTGAAAGAAAAAAAATTGCCAGCCACCGCCAGCGATTTTCACTAAAATTTGATGGCCTCCAGTATATTTTGCTGTATACATATTTGAGAATGCAATACACCAAAATAAAGATCAGAGCCTCTACTTTTAACCTGCGAGAAGGGGGAAGTCTTTCCTCTGCTGTTCGAGACGCCGCCGTCGCTCGAGCTCCTCCTGCTGGGCAGCTTTGGTTCCCGCTTCCAGCTGGTGCTCCTTAAGGAGCTTCCTGCGAGCCGGAAGGGAGAGATACAATTAGCAGGAAGACAAATGATTGTAATATATAAGCGTGACATGCTCAACATTCACACAGGCCATTTTTTTGGCCCAATGAGATTTCAGTGGCCAAAATAGAAACCGAGAGAGACAACACTTCCAGATGTGTGATGCTTATTGTGTCTGGTTAGCATTAAAAAGACAGGATTTAATAGAGTCGGAAGTAAAACTTCTTACTTCTCCATAGGAAACTTAAAGGTCCCATATTGTCAAAACTGAAATTTCCTGGCTTTTTTCACGATAACTGAAGTCTAGGTGCTATGTAACTACCATAAAAGTTTCAAAACAGTCAGTCCACAGTAAAATGCACACAACCCGCATAAAGTAGCTGTGATTTTTCACGAACCATTGTGATTTCCGTAAAAAGTTGACGTCAGAACTACAGAGTCACCGCCTTCAGTCACCACCCCGAGCACCGCCCACCGTCCCACTCTCCTTTTGCCAAACCCCCAGACAACATCACATCCATGCTATTACTGAGCAACAACAACACGGAAACATGTCGTAAAGGTTAACTTTAACCACGAAACCAGATCGGCCGACCTGTAACGTTACACTCTCACTCAAAGGATGGACGATCTGACAGGATTGTT
>NW_015549694.1:36651-37045 GCF_001515605.1 Sinocyclocheilus anshuiensis | reverse complement strand
AATATATATTCTTAAGGACATCAAAACCTAAAATAAAACTCCAGAAAGGTATAAAATATGTGACCTTTAACTCATAAAAAAAAGAAATGTGTAAAGACATAAAAATGAACCCTGATGTATAGGGCTGGGCATCAAGCTCGATACTTTATAGGCACCGACCGAATTGCCTCGATACCATCGCGTATCGAAAAACGTCTCGTCGTTCGGTACCACATTTCGATACCTAAGGGGTTAATTTCATCAGCGTCAGTGAGCCAATGAAGGCCCGGGTATACTTCACTTTCCGCGTTCCGTTCCGTCTTGCGCTCAGCCGCGTCCGCACAGCTTTCAAAGTATACTCAACCGCGGATGAGTGCGTACGGACGAGCTCGACACAGGCGCAGTTTGACTTGCG
>NW_015549694.1:31984-34328 GCF_001515605.1 Sinocyclocheilus anshuiensis | reverse complement strand
TTTTCTCGTTATCACGACTTAATTTTCTTGTGATCCCGATATACGAAAGTTGTTTTCTCGTTATCACGACTTAATATTTTCTTGTGATCATGACATAACGAAAGTTGTTTTCTCGTTACCACGACTTAATATTTTTTATTGTGATCTCGACATAACGAAAGTTGTTTTTCACGACTTACGACTTAATATTTTCTTGTGATCATGACATAACGAAAGTTGTTTTCTCGTTACCACGACTTTTTATTGTTTATTGTGATCTCGACATAACGAAAGTTGTTTTCTCGTTATCACGACTTAATATTTTCTTGTGATCTCGACATAACGAAAGTTATTTTCTCGTTATCACAACTTAATATTTTCTTGTGATCATGACATAACGAAAGTTGTTTTCTCGTTATCACAACTTAATATTTTCTTGTGAATATTTTCTTGTGATCTCGACACCACAACGAAAGTTTTCTCGTTATCACTTTATATTTTCTTGTGATCTCGACATAACGAAAGTTGTTTTCTCGTTATTGTGACTTAACATTTTCTTGCGATCTCGACACAACGAAAGTTGTTTTCTCGTTATTACTTTATATTTTCTTGTGATCTCGACATAACGAAAGTTGTTTTCTCGTTATCACGATTTAATATTTTCTTGTGATCTCGACACAACGAAAGTTTTCTCGTTATCACTTTATATTTTCTTGTGATCTCGACATAACGAAAGTTGTTTTCTCGTTATCACGATTTAATATTTTCTTGTGATCTCGACACAACGAAAGTTGTTTTCTCATTATCACGACTTTATATTTTCTTGTGATCTTGACACAACGAAAGTTGTTTTCTCGTTATCACGACAATTTTCTTGTGATCTCGACACAACGAAAGTTGTTTTCTCATTATCACGACTTTATATTTTCTTGTGATCTTGACACAACGAAAGTTGTTTTCTCGTTATCACGACAATTTTCTTGTGATCTCGACACAACGAAAGTTATTTTCTCGTTATCACGACTTAATTTTCTTGTGATCTCGACATAAAAGTTGTTTTCTCGTTATCACGACTTAATATTTTCTTGTGATCTCGACATAACGAAAGTTGTTTTCTAGTTATCACAACTTAATATTTCTTGTGATCTCGACATAACAAAAGTTGTTTTCTCGTTATCACGACTTAATTTTCTTGTGATCTCGACACAACGAAAGTTGTTTCCTCGTTATCACTTAATTTTCTTGTGATCTCATCACAACGAAAGTTTTCTCGTTATCACTTTATATTTTCTTGTGATCTCGACATAACGAAAGTTGTTTTCTCGTTATCACGATTTAATATTTTCTTGTGATCTCGACACAACGAAAGTTGTTTTCTCGTTATCACTTTATATTTTCTTGTGATCTTGACACAACGAAAGTTGTTTTCTCGTTATCGTGACTTAATATTTTCTTGTGATCTCAACATAACACAAGTTGTTTTCTCGTTATCGTGACTTAATATTTTCTTGTGATCTCAACATAACACAAGTTGTTTTCTCGTTATCACGACCTAATATTTTCTTGTGACATAAGAAATAAAACATAAAAGTTGTTCTTTAAGTTACAAAACTGTGCCAACAGGTGGCACTATAGACCTGAATATAACTGATGGGGTGTTGTATACTGTATATCCACTTTACTGTACATGTTTGGGACAGAATAAGGACCTTCTTCATGATCGCTATAATTTGTGCAGTATTGATCATTACTGACATTTAATTAATTCATAAAGCAACACCGCAAACACAGGCGGAGCGCTCACTTTATTTTCCTTTTATTTGAAATAAAATTATATAGAATTTGTAATTTTTAGTAGTCATAGAGGATATGCTGTGACTGATATCATGTGCATTACAAGCTTGGGTTGCTGTTTGAAAAGAGTGTGCATGTGTGTGGTTTCCACAAAGAAATGTAGAACATACAAAAGATTACAACACTGTAGAACATCACTTAATTCAATTAGCCTATAGGCCACACTTTACATATATAAATCACATTTCTTATCAATACACATTTAATGATTAACAAAAAATAAGGAAAAGATGCACATTACAAATATAATGTTGAAGCGCGTCCTAGATAAACACAACATCCCCGCTTATTAACTAGCAATCATGTAGGCCTACTTCAAAGATGCACAAATAAAGATATAGGTGCAAACAGAATACACTGGTTTTAATAAGCAGTTAGCTTATGACACGGAATGCTATGCGGTGGTGAAACTGTGATGAGTCACGCATCTAGCAAGAACTTAACGATAGACAAAATAATCATATTGATTCAAGCATTTAACATTTATGAATTAATTAAATGTCAGTAATGA
>NW_015549694.1:26006-29760 GCF_001515605.1 Sinocyclocheilus anshuiensis | reverse complement strand
TACAACCCAGACAAAACCTTCTGATGCATATTCTGAATCAGTCTAATGACTGGTTTAACCACCCTCCCACATCTGGTTCTGACTGTCAGTGACCCACCCTGACCGGAAGGTGCTCTGGAACATTGCTGTAAATTGTCAGTGGCTAAAGTATCAGTATTTACACCTTCATCAGCCTGAACAATGTTCTTGTCATCGTCAGGTTCATATGTTAAAGACCTGCAGTCTGTCTCAATTGTCTGTCTACTGTTGTCTGTATCATGTGGTACAGTCAGGGAAGTAGGGTCATCTATACTGAACTGGACAGAATCAGATTTAGAGGGGCCAGCATCTTGGGAAACTGGGAGCTCAGACACCCATGACACAGTTCTCTCGTCCAGTTCATCGACAGGTAACCTCAGCTCTACGTTTTCATTCACCGACAGACTTGATCTGCTTGAGGTTACATTCTCACAAGTATCATCATCGGACACTTCGTTTCTCAGAGGCAGGAAGTTCACTGGCATTATGAGATATCTATGAACAACTTTCTCAGTACCAGTCACACAATTTTTGATACGAAACGTATGAACCTCTTTGTTCATTCCCATCACAATGTAGATATGACTCCCCCATCTATCAGCAGTTTTCCTCTTGCCACGCTCGCCCTTATTGGCCACGAGTACTCTGTCGCCAATGTTCACTGGAGCACCTTTGAGCTTCTTATTGTAGAGGTTTGCTTGCCTCTGCTGTTGTTTGAAGTGCAAGATCATCTCTGAAAGACTGCACATATTGGTCATAGTCAACCACCTGGTCATCAAGTAGTACAGAGTCAAACATCATGTCAACAGGCAACCTGGGAGTTCTACCGAACATCAACTGGAATGGAGGATAACTGGTTGTCTCATGAATTGTTGCATTATAACAGAAGGTGAGAGACTTCAACATTTGAGGCCATCTGTGCTTAGCTTTAGGTGGTAAGGCACGAATCATGTTGCCTAACATGCGGTTAAATCTCTCGACAGCCCCGTTACCCATCGGGTGGGAAGGAGTCGTATGGGATTTTTGAACACCTGCAAGCTGAAGCATTTCAGAAATCAGGCTGCTTTCAAAATTGGCTCCCTGGTCAGAATGTATTCGCTCAGGAAAGCCGTAGATGCAGAAAAAGTTGTCCCATAGCTGTTTCGCTACCGCCTTTGCTGAGTGGTTAGGACAGAGGTAAGCCTGAGACAGCTTGGTAAAATGGTCGGTCACGACCAAGACATCCAGAGACTTATTAGATGAGTCTTCAGCAGACCAAAAATCTACACAAACCAGCTCAAGAGGCCTTGATGTCCTGATACTTTCAAGCGGAGCTCTTGCCTCAGGCTCTGGTGACTTGCTGACAACACATCTTCTGCAGCATCGCACATACTGTTTCACATCTTTTACCATTCCTTGCCAGTAGAACCGACGTCTGGTGAGGTAGAGTGTCCTGTGTTGACCCTGGTGTCCAGCTTCATCATGTACTCCCTTAAGCACTTTATCTCGAAGGGCAGCAGGCACAATAAACTGAAAAGTCTTATTCTTTGTGACGACATCCTTGGACACACGATATAATAAGCCCATTCTGCCCTTCGAGATAAAGTGAAAAGTCTTATTCTTTGTGACGACATCCTTGGACACACGATATAATAAGCCCATTTTGACTGATAGTTTGTTCCAGTGTCTCAGAAACTGAAGCATGCTAGGTGATTCCTTGCTCCGCTCCCTCCTAGATGGCCTACGCTTGCGCTCCACAAAATGAAAAACTCTGCTCAGAACAGGATCAGCATGTTGTAATTCTGTCAGCTCCTGCCTTGACAATACTGGATGATCCAATAGCTGAGATGGAATTATCGACCCAATCAAATGTGGCAGCAGGTAAGCATATGGCCGAACATGTTTTTCCTGTTGCCTACTGCTGTTCAAAATGGCAGAAACGTCCTCCTGAGAGACAAAAGATTTCTCAGTGAAAACATGATTCATTTCAATATCTGAACAGGGCTTTTCTTGTGCTTGTTTCTCGAAAGGGTGACATGACCAGCGGAACACATCTTGGACATTCTCTGGATTCACTACTTGAGACTCCTCCAAAAGAGCACCATAGGGCACTCTGGTAAGTCGGTGGAACACACTGGGTCGCACAAACGGTTCACGGCTAAGGGCATCTGCAACTACATTCTTAGGCCCAGGGATGTATTTGATGTCGAAATTATATGGAGCAAGCTTTGCGACCCATCTCTGTTCGCACGCATCCAACTTGGGCTTCGTAAGAATGTAGGTCAGTGGGTTGTTGTCTGTCCACACAGAGAACTGCTGACCCCTGAGCCAGTGACTAAATTTGTCACAGACTGCCCATTTGAGGGCAAAAAACTCTAGCCTGTGTGCTGGATATTTAGATTGGGCATAATTAAGTGACTTGCTAGCAAAGGCTATGGGGCGAGCAACTTCTCCACCCACCCCTACCTGAGAAAGCACCGCACCAAGTCCATTACTAGAAGCGTCAACAGACAGCAGGAAGGATTTACCAAAATCTGGGTGAGCCAAAACAACCCTTTCCAGCAAAGCTTGTTTCAGGGCATTAAAGGCATCTCTACATTCCTGTGTCCAGTCTGAAGATGTAAGTTTTCTGCCTGCCATCGCACATCTTTGTCCTTTTCTATGCCTCGGTTTCTTCATGCCTGATGTTAATGCAAAAAGGGGTTTACCAATGCGAGAACAGCCTTCAATATACTGCTGGTAGAAAACCACCATCCCCAAGAATGACCTTATTTTTGTCTGTGATGGAATATCAGAGCCATCTTCCATAAGATCCTGTTCTGTGATGTCAACAATAGCTCTGACCTTATCAGGATCTGACGCTATGCCTTCACTACTCACAACGTGTCCAAGAAACTTAACGGAAGGTTTCATAAAATGACACTTCTTTTGAGACAGTTTCAAATTGTGAGCCTGAAGTCTCTGGAAAACCATGCCTAGTCGTTCCAAAGCAAGCTGTTCATCGGGGGCGAAAACGAGGATGTCATCAAGATAACACAGCATGCTCATAAAGTTCTGATCGCCAAATATGTTCATCATCATCCTCATGAACGTCGCAGGGCTATTGCATAGCCCCTGAGGAAGCCTGTTATACTCGTAGAGACCAAATGGCGTAGTAAAAGCTGTGAATCTCTTGTCATCCTCATGCACCTCCACATTATAATAACCTGATGTTAAGTCCATTGTGGAAAAGAATGCGTTACCACCCAGAGCTGCAAGCGCATCCGCTTGGTGCGGAAGAGGATGTGCATCTTTAACGGTGTACGCATTTAGCCAGCGGAAGTCTGTGCACAGCCTCAGATCACCATTCCTCTTCCAGACTAACACCAGAGGTGACGCATAATCACTCGCTGACTTTCTGATTATGTCGCGCTCCTCCATGTCATCCAGGGCCTCACGCAGTTTCTCATAGTGTGATGGTGACAATCTTCTGTAGGGAAGTCTGAAGGGTTTAGTATCACTTAGGCAGATTCTATGAACAAAGCCTTTGGCCTTGCCACAGTCCAATCCATGACGTGAAAATATCGACTCATACTTAACCAACAGTTCAACTAACTTCCCTCTCCAGTAAGGTGTCAAAGAGCTTGAGTCAATGTCAATATCTTGGAGCCCCAGGCTAGACAGTGCTGAGCTAGTAAGACTGACTTTATATCTCGCAATTCTGACTTTATATCTCGCAATTCTGACTTTATATCTCGCAATTCTGACTTTATATCTC
>NW_015549694.1:21894-23452 GCF_001515605.1 Sinocyclocheilus anshuiensis | reverse complement strand
TATATCTCGCAATTCTGACTTTATATCTCGCAATTCTGACTTTATATCTCGCAATTCTGACTTTATATCTCGCAATTCTGACTTTATATCTCACAATTCTGACTTTATAGCTTGCAATTCTGACTCAATAGCTCGCAATTCTGACTTAATAGCTCGCAATTCTGACTTTATATCTCGCAATTCTGACTTTATATCTCGCAATTCGGACTTTATAGCTCGCAATTGCGAGTTTATATTTCACAATTCTGACTTTTTAACTCGCAATTGCGAGTTAATAGTTTTCTCAATTCTGAGAAAAAAAGTCAGAATTGTGAGATATAAACTCAAAAAAAAAAAAAGTCGCAATTTCCTTTTTTTTTATTTTTATTCAGTGGCGGAAACGAGCTTCCATACGAAAGCCCTATAGACATGTGATATTATTTTTGTTTTACTTTCTGAAGTTTCCAGCTGTTTTGTTATGTCTTGATCACGAGAACTTATGACCAGATCTAAATAAATAAATAAAACAGGGAAGCTGTGTGTTTTTCTCCGGTGCACAGGCGTACACATATATTACATTCAGATTCAAATTAAAATAGATTCATTTAGAAAAGATTTAACGCATTTGCTTAAAGAGGTTTTGTGTTTGATTAGAAATAAAAGCAAAAGCTGCAGATGTTTTGTGGTGTATCTTCCATCAGTGTCTTTGCAAATCTACACGATCACTAAAACTGATGGAGATTAAGCTCATTCTTTTGTCTCTATACATAAAGAGACATTTGTGTAGATGGACGAACACAATCGCCTGAGTTTGTAAATGTGGCCAATTACATTTGCATTAAGCACCCAGTTTGTGTTTGTCTATCATTTAAATTAATAGCTTACATTTACTAAATGAGCCTTTTTAATGAAAGTAAAGTCCATGCTTAATACAGTTCTCAATTAAATTAAAATGTTAAATTAGAAAAAAGAAAAAAAAAAGATTGTTGTTCAATTTAGTTTAATACATATGTGGCAGAGATGGTGAAGTCGAGAGAGATTACAAAACAAAGAACAGTATAATGTGTAACTATGGATCAGCTACGCCTCCCAGAATCCACCGGGAAATAACAGTCTTATCAAAGCAACACAGGTTCACTGCCAAAGGCAGGGTCAGCGTGAAAGACAACAGGCACTTTATTGAAATACAAAAGTTAAAAATACAATACTTTTTTTGTATTGTGTAACAAAGACATTAGCACGCCACCCACAAGATAACGCAAGGACATTATATCTCTGGCAAAATTCTGTCCGCATGTGTTCAGCGATTAGAATATAAAGCTTACAAAATGTTTTTCATATATTAGTGCTGCGACCCAGAATCTGCCCCAGCTAAATCTACGGTCAGGAATCAGACGTTCAGCATTATGTGTGAAGAACCAGATCATCTACTGCACCAAAATCAGCAGCTCACTTTTAGAAATAATCAATCCCAGAATTCAGTGCGCTTGACTTTCATTTTCAGTCTCACGAAAGACACAGAAGTGATTTCTGCATTTTTTTAAGATTCTTTATTTGATCAAATGGACAAAAACATATC
>NW_015549694.1:842-4154 GCF_001515605.1 Sinocyclocheilus anshuiensis | reverse complement strand
GTATAGCTTGATGAGCATAAGAGACTTCTTTCAAAAAACATTAAAAACTGTAATGTGTCCAAACTTCTGACCGGTACTGTACATACATATTAATCAAACTTTATCTAAGGTTTGCTGAGGATGTTATTATAGCCATGATATTATTATTATTATTATTTTGCAGTAATTTATTCACAGTGCGCATTCATATTAGATGTGTTTGTTCATTCATCTTGAAGCAGCGCTGCACAGACCGACCGCTGCACGACATCAAAGTACAGCGAGAGAGCGATTCAGAAGCACAAGGAGCCGTCTGCTCTCTATACCTCTTACAGATGTCCTACAACACTCGCTCTGCGCTGATCCTGGATAGTTATATTAATGTGCTCTCGCACTACAATAATGCGCTGTCTGTCTAATCTGTCTAATATCCAAACCAACTTTATATCGGTTCCGTTCGCATCCATTACACTCACTGATCACGAGACATTCAGTAGCAGCCACAGTATCACTCCAAACCTGGAGAATGTGTCTGATGTTTGTGTTTCTGTGTGAAATATTGCTCACCTCTCCTCAGACTCGACGCTGCAGCTGCTTTATGACTCGCTCCTTTATCAGACAATGACTTTACAGCAGCGTTTGTTCACGGTTCCTCCGAAAGTGACTTCAGACAGACTCCTGAGACAACATAACGCTTTAATGATCTCCAGCAACAGAGCTCTGCTGATCAGCGAACACTTCAGTACTAATATAATACTAACTTCTCCCGAGAAATGAGCCTCTACATCAAAGCTGGTCAGAAAGCTACTTTTACACACACACTGGGGTCCGCTTTTATTTCTCAGCTCTCAGGGAATCTTCTTCTTCTTTTCTTTTACTGGCAACCGCACTGAACAGTGCATTACTGCCACCATCAGGTAGCTTGGATCAGAAACATTTCCTCTATCTCTTAACATTTGTAACCCCCTCCCCCCCAGCTCCTCCTGTTTCCAGCCCAATTCCCTTTAAATCCCAATATCCCACTGTATCCTCATTTAACCTTCAGATATACTTTCCCTTCTACCCACACTATATCAGCATCTTCTACCTCTCTATTTATACTTATCCTACATTCTCTCCATTAAACCTGTATTATTCAGAAACTGAAACAACACATTTATCGTACTATTTCCTATATCTGAGTCTAATATATTCTTTAATGTTAACTCTTTTCCTTCATTCTTCCATACTTCTTCTCTTTCTTCATCATAACCCTTACAATTAATAATCACATGTTCTACAGTTTCACTCCGTCCACATTTCTCACACAATCCCGCTGGATGTTCAGATATTAAATCAAACCTGTATGCCCCATTCTTAGTCTTGTAGTTATACTTTCCTCTCTCCTATTTCTCCCACTTTCTTTTGTATTGCATATAAATGTCTCCCTTTAGTCTCATTATCTCAATACTGTTGCCACTTTTATTACTGATTTTATTTCTCTTATACTATGTGATAGCTCTACTATTTCATCATCTACTGCTTGCTTAGCTATTTTATCTGCTTCTTCAGTTCCTTTAATTCCCATTGAAATCCCATCATATGACCCCTTTAACTCTTCAGAACAGCACGAAAGCCCTATAGGACATGTGATATTTTTTACTTTTTACTTTCTGAAGTTTCCAGCTGTTTTGTTATGTCTAGATCACGAGAACTTATGACCAGTAAATAAATAATAAATAAATAAAACAGGGAAGCTGTGTGTTTTTCTCCGGTGCACAGGCGTACACATATATTACATTCAGATTCAAATTAAAATTAGAATTGATTTAGATAAGATTTAACACATTTGCTTAAAGAGGTTTTGTGTTTGATTAGAAATAAAAGCAAAAGCTGCAGATGTTTTGTGGTGTATCTTCCATCAGTGTCTTTGTAAATCTACACGATCACTAAAACTGATGGAGATTAAGCTCATTCTTTTGTCTCTATACATAAAGAGACATTTGTGTAGATGGACGAACACAATCGCCTGAGTTTGTAAATGTGGCCAATTACATTTGCATTAAGCACCCAGTTTGTGTTTGTCTATCATTTAAATTAATAGCTTACATTTACTAAATGACCCTTTTTAATGAAAGTAAAGTCCATGCTTAATACAGTTCTCAATTAAATTAAAATGTTAAATTAGAAAAAAGAAAAAAAAAAGATTGTTGTTCAATTTAGTTTAATACATATGTGGCAGAGATGGTGAAGTCGAGAGAGATTACAAAACAAAGAACAGTATAATGTGTAACTATTGATCAGCTACGCCTCCCAGAATCCACCAAAACAAACTAAAGACAAATACTATTATACTTTTGTAGCTAACCAAATAAACACACTTCATACTTTTACTACTAAAAAATATTTGTTCGTGTTTTAGTTGGTTAGGTTTGTATTTCATTATGTTCTGTTTATTGTCATAGATATATACATATCTATGTTTATTGTGAGATGTGGTAACTATAGCAACCGCGGCGCCCATTGCCGTATGTGGTCAGAAACTACCGTGAAACACTTAGTATAAACATTTAGGTAAGGGTGACAGTTAAGACGTTTGTTGCAACGCTCCTAAAGAAATCCCTTACCTCAGGGAATTTTTTCCCCTCAGGGATACCCCTAAGTCAAATTACTTAAGGACTTTCATGCAATCGGGCCCAGCTCATCTACTGCACCAAAATCAGCAGCTCACTTTTAGAAATAATCAATCCCAGAATTCAGTGCGCTTGACTTTCATTTTCAGTCTCACGAAAGACACAGAAGTGATTTCTGCAGTTTTTAAGACTCTTTATTTGATCAGATGGACAGAAACATTTCTACACAAAAAGTTTTTTTATTTCCATATGATTACTGCTGTTTATATACTACTTTAATTATTTATTAATATTTTTAGTTAGGTTTTATTTTTATATATTTTTTATTTTAATTAGAATAGTTTTGTTTGTGTTTTTGTAATATTTTTATTTGTAAAAGATGGTCCACTGAAGGCGAGTTGAAGTGAGAACCCAAGTGCAGTTTATTTACATAGAGACAAAACATAATCCAAAAGACTTGACTTGACTGGAACAGACTTGACTAGGCATGAACAGACTTGAATCGTATAGACTTGGCTTGGCATAAAAAGACGTACCGACAGCAGGGTTACAACATCAAAGCTAGACAAAGAACAACATAACAATAACATGAGGGCTATTTATATCAAACAATGAGGGTCACATGACAAGAACCAACCAATGAGAAACAAGACGCATGACTAAGACAACCAATGAGAACATGACACATGAACCAAGGAACCAATCAGAACATAACACACAG
>NW_015549694.1:0-592 GCF_001515605.1 Sinocyclocheilus anshuiensis | reverse complement strand
CCAAAAAAAAAAAAAAGGATAAGATCAACTGGAAACATAACTTGACATCCAGAGGCAATCGACTGTAATGGAGTCCACTGGAGGCGAGCGTAGTGAGAACCCAAATGCAGCTTTTATTAAAAAGTGATCAAACAATAAACAAAGACTTGACTTGACTTGAATTTACGTGGCATGAACAGACATAGCATGAGCAGACTTGACATAAACAAAACCAAGAACTCACCAACAGAGGTTACAGGGACAATACTCAACAAGAGACAATGGCAGCATGAGGGCCACTTATACCAAACACTTAGGGTCGCATTACAAGAATCAACCAATGAGCAAACAGAACTGAGAACCACATGACAGGACAATAACCAATGAGGAACAAGACACATGACTAGGATAACCAATCAGAACATGACACATGAACCAAAATAAAAGACATGAAAACATGAACATGAAACAAAACCCAAACCCCACATTACATTTCCCCCCTTCTAAGGGCGGCTCCAGACGCCCAAACAAAATCCCAAAAGTCCAGGAGGGTGGTGGAGTAGAAGCAGAACTGGGGGAGGGACGGAGGGCCAGGCCCATGTAGGGGAACAGG
>NW_015549693.1:0-1351 GCF_001515605.1 Sinocyclocheilus anshuiensis | reverse complement strand
AAGGTCACCAAGACCATCAGACTGTAATTAACAAAGAAAAAAAAAACAAGCTTTTTGTGATCAAAAGCTGTTAGGGATGCAAACTCGTCAGCTTTCTGTGAAATTTGCCATTTTGGATCCAAAATAGGTTATTATTGTGATTAGTCCAGATCTGATGAGTTTTTGAAAAGGGGTAGCAGGGGTTGTCTGCGATCAGTAAATTTACCACAGTAGCACACGTGCCATACCGTTTTGCATGTGCGTGTGAGACAGAACCATTTGATTGTGCATGAGGTTAATCAATAGCGCACTCACACTCTGCTCAATATTCTTCAAAAGCAGTGTTATCATAATTATGAGCATGCTTGGTTCTGCAGTCATCACAGTTTGTCTACTTTTATTTTTTTTGTTGTGTCTTGAGACTTCAAACCAGAAGAGAAGAGCAGCTGTTTTGCTTGGACTCCCATATTACTTAAAGGAGGATCCCAGCAGTTTCATCCGTGTCTGTGAGGTATGAGAGTTGATTTCAATATGACATGGGGAACTTTTGTCACATGGGAGCTCATACAAAAATGTAATTTTATTCACTCTTAAGTTGTTCTAAACCTGCATGAAGATATTTTGAAAAGTGTTGGTAACGAAACAATTGGTGGTCACTATTGACTTCCAAATATTATGGGGAACAGAAACTGTCTGGTTACCAACATTCTTTAAAATCTCCTCTTTTGTGTTTAGCACAAGAAAGTAATGAATACAGACGTAAAACAACTTGAGGGTAATTAAATGACATTTTCATGTTTGGGTGAACTATCCCTTTAACTCAGCGTTTCCCAGTCGCAGGCCTCGCACCCCCTGCTCTGCATATTTTGTACGTCTCTCTTAGTTAACACACCTGATTCGGATAATCAGCTCGTTAGAAGTGAGCTATGTGCATGAACTCTGTTCTGATTGACATGCTCCCTACACAGTGTTCATTGCTACCTACTCCCTGAGCAGGTTTACTTCACTTCGGAACGTTCATTCATGGATACTTAACTTCGGAACATTAATGCCTGCAGCATCTGCACACACAGACGAGTGGACATCATATACCTCTGTAAATAAATACAATTTAAATTCATGTCTAGCACACTTTAATGCACTTTGAATGGAACATATACAGTCGTTTCGAACTGGAATCATGGCGGAATATCCTGTGATGTCCACTTCGCAGGGCACTTAGGGTCAAATAGAACAAACGTCGTACATGATAAGAGAAACAGACGAAATATGCAGAGCGGGGGGACGCGAGGACTGGGATTGGGAAACGCTGCTTTAACTGAAGGGCAAGTTCACCAAAAATGAAAATTTGCTGTTAATTTACTAACCCTCA
>NW_015549692.1:1553-1706 GCF_001515605.1 Sinocyclocheilus anshuiensis | reverse complement strand
CGGCCGATAATATCGGCAAAACGATATATTGGTCGGGCTCTAATAAAATGTGCTGCACAAATCTGAATATTTGGGTTGTACTGTTCTGGAACCATGTTGTAAATACAACTTAACCACTGATTTCTAGTCGTGTCCTCTTTTGGAAGGCCAAAC
>NW_015549692.1:0-397 GCF_001515605.1 Sinocyclocheilus anshuiensis | reverse complement strand
GCACCAAGAGCTTGTAACACTCCAAAGGGAAAGGAAAACTTGAAATCGCATCATATGACCCCTTTAAAACAAAAATAATGATAGTTCACCCATGACCCATACCGGTTGTATAGTTGTTGATATGCAGACAGTCTACTTCACGCCAGATAAAATTCAGCACTCTTAGTTCTTTCAGCAAGAACACCATCCATAATTCATAAACACTTTCGAGAAGCTCGGCTCACCTGAGCCACAAAGACATCTTTAGTCCTGAACACTCTTTCCAGTCCATTGTCCAATCAAATCATCCTCTGGAGGTAAATACATGCAAATGTAGATGGCTACAGGCATAACATGCACAAAGACAGTTGTTCAGGTGACATGAAGGCAATGTAATAATCTATTCTTAATTACTTCT
>NW_015549691.1:11354-11869 GCF_001515605.1 Sinocyclocheilus anshuiensis | reverse complement strand
GTTTACCTATTATAATGTGCTGTGAGATTATTTCAATTTTTTGTCGTTCAGTTTATTCCTGCCATTTCTTTTCTATTTTTTCATCTCCTTCGGGATCATATATCATTGTGCAATGAAATTCTGATTTTGATGTCTGTGCTTCTGGAATCTGTGCCTCAATAAAGTTTCCCCGCACTGTCATTTGTTCTGATTCTTCTTTCTTTACTGAAGCTTGAATCTTTTTCTTATTCTTTTTTGTTAGTTCATCAAGCTGTAACTGAGTTAATTTTCTCTGTAGCTCTTTCTCTTGGTTTTTAAACTTCTGTTCATTTTTTCTGTATTTTCTGGATCTATCACAGCATTTCTAAACAATGTTGCCATTAACCCTCTGGGGTCCGAGGGTGTTTTGGGGCCCTGGAAAAGTTTTGATATGCCCTGACATTTAGTTGCTTACAAATATTTGAATGTCTAAAGTTTAATAACACTGTAATCAGCACAAACTGTGCTACAATAATATGTGAGCAGCATGTATGTGC
>NW_015549691.1:5025-10930 GCF_001515605.1 Sinocyclocheilus anshuiensis | reverse complement strand
CATAATGAGCTTCATAATGAGCCTTTCAGTCAGGTGTGTGACTGAGAGGGAACTGCAACAAGAAAGAATGTAAGGAAAAAATAAATTTATATATTTTTTGTTTGTAGTTTATTTAGAATACATATAACTATCACATCAAATAACTCATGGGAGTGTGTGCTTCACATGGTCTTAGCTCTGGTCCAGGTTCCTGTGCAGGCAGGAATCTCAGAGCCTGTGGAACATGTCAACGTCAGTCTCTGGTTTCCATGACCAAGTGGGCTGCTTTGCTTTGGCTCTCTTTGCAACAGGTTCTTTTACGTAGTTGAAAACTGAACGAGCGTCCTCTTACTGTGAGAGATGCAGGTGAAGGCAAGAGTGGTGAATTCAGTCCTAAAAGAATTTTTTAAACAATTGTTAGCATTTTTTCCCCACAGTACCTTAGTATAGTATGCATACTTCATGAGAAAACAGAATGCCAATAACAAAGATACTACATTTTAACACTATCAACCACAAATAATATTAGCATATAGTCTAGGCATAATAAAAGTACAATTACTATACTGTGCACTTACTCAGTATGATTTTCCAGCGAACTCAAAACTGAACGACACGTGTGCCTTTCTTTTGCAATTATGCCAGTAATGCAGCCACAGTCCTAAAAGAACATTTAAACAGTTGTTAGCAATTACCAGAAGATGCATAGCTGCACTTTAGATATGGTTGCTCCTTTACACTTAAAGAAGATTAAGGAAAACAGTCCTACACCATGGTATAACAAACACACTCGCACCTTAAAGAGAGCAGCCCGGAAAATGGAGCACAGCTGGAAGAAAACAAAACTAGAGGTATTTCGTATTGCATAGAGGGAAAGTACTTCGTGTAGCACGGAGTACACGCTTTGTTCAGTTAAGTGTATTTTTGGGATAAGCATCACTCATAATATCATTGACACCACTGTTTGTATTCACCATGTACTAACTGCGAATCAGAAAATATAGGAGCTCTCTCTAGAGATGGGTAATCACTGGAAACTCACAAACAAGTATTATGGTAAGTATAGTACTTTTAATTACATTTTTCCCCAAATGTATGCAATAGGCCTTTTTAAAGAAAATAATATAGAGAATAAACAAACACAATGTAAATTAACAGATAAACACCAAATTTCAATATGAAATTGAAATGAAAATTAAACTGGCTTTGAGTACTCAATTAAATCTTTGGTGGTATACTCTTAGTTACCCACACAATGAATTAAACTCTTATTTTCAGGTATGCAACCCACATTCACTGTACAAAAAAATAAATTTTCCTTAACGAATCCTCTTTTGGAAGTAGATCATAGTTCAGTTCAAATCTGTCCAAAACCGTTCTGATATGATGGCTGCCCACTGCTCCGGGTGTGTGTTCACGGTCTTATCTCAACTCCAACGATGTAGCAGTAATTCACTGTCCACAGTGTATCCAGAAATCCTTTCCTCTTGAATAGAAAAGCGAAAGTTTCAGTTCTTGTAAATCTTCCTAACTTTTGTCCTCTTCTTCCTTCAGATTCAAGCTGGGTGGCTCGCCATCAAAGAAACATCCAAAGCAATCCACGTAAAAAAACCTGACCTCTTAAAATAAGCCAGTGATTCAATAAAACAATCATTTTACATGGTTTTCAACACAAAAACAAATACTTTCAGATAAGTATTTATCTTACATTACGATAAACTTTCTGTTTACCAGAATTTAACAATAACATTTGCATAAATTGACTAATATGTTACTTTCTCTCCCACACAGGCTCACGTGTAACGGATATTGCAGCCACGTGAACTGCAACTCACGTGTGATTAACAATCTCGACAATTTAACAAATACAGTACAAAATAC
The DNA here is from genome assembly GCF_001515605.1 of Sinocyclocheilus anshuiensis. Classification (NCBI taxonomy): domain Eukaryota; kingdom Metazoa; phylum Chordata; class Actinopteri; order Cypriniformes; family Cyprinidae; genus Sinocyclocheilus; species Sinocyclocheilus anshuiensis. Next base: position 9,070 of record NW_015549691.1, on the reverse strand, counting down.
ACAAAATACATACATCAATTTCAATAAAGATTTAACACTTAAACTGTTGTCATGCGCTTATTTTTACAATTAACAACATTTAAACAAAATAACTCACAATATCCAGTATTTCCGTATAAAACTCAAAAATAAAATCCTTCCAAACGAAAATAATTACTGGATGTCAGCAATTTAAATCTCCCCTCTTGAATTACAACAATAATTGAATGGTTAGCTTTCCCAGTGCGTTGTGATTGGCGAACAGCTTAGACAGTGTTTCATTACTGCCACGCCACTTGCTCCGTCTTTCAACAAAAAATTTGACTGACGGCGAGGACGACCGTGCCCTCTAGGAGTGGGACGATCTGGGTGCGATTGGTGGAAGTCGGAGAGGAGTGACGGAACCAGAATATCATCTTTGTCCACCCATGATCTCTCCTCAGGACCATACCCCTCCCAATCCACGAGATACTGGAGCCGGCTGCCCCGCCGTCGGGAGTCTAGGATTTCTTGGACTCTGTAGATGGTATCGTTGAGGTCGACCTCGGGAGGAGGAGGTATCTCGTGTTCTGCAGAAGGAGAGAGAAGTGGATTAGTGAATGGCTTTAGCAAGGACACATGGAAGGTGGGTGAGATGCGGTACGTGTCTGGGAGTTGGAGTTCATATGTGACCTCATTAATTTGCCTCGTGGTAGGGAAAGGACTGACATAACGGGGACTCAGCTTCCTGTTGGGCAGCCGGAGACGAATATCCCGAGTGGAGAGCCAAACTCGGTCACCTGTTTGGTACACAGGCGTGGGTGAGCGACGGGCATCAGCATAGTCTTTATGTCTCCGTACTGCCCGCTGGAGATGGACATGTGCTGAGTCCCATACCCTCTCGCTCTGATGGAACCAGAAGTCAACCGCGGGGACTTCAGAGGGCTCTCCAGTCCAGGGTAAGAGTGGCGGTTGAAATTCGAGCACGCACTGGAATGGTGTTAATCCAGTCGCTTCCTGTCGCAACGAGTTCTGAGTGTACTCGGCCCAGGGAAGATACTGGTTCCAGCTGTCCTGGTGTTCGTGACAGTAGGCTTGGAGATACCACCTGATATCCTGGATCTTGTGTTCGGTCTGGCCGTTGGTTTGGGGATGATAACCTGAGGAAAGGCTGACAGACACTCCCAGCAGACGGAAGAAACCACGCCAGACCTTGGATATGAACTGCGGCCCTCTATCTGAAACAATGGAGACCAAAGTGTCAAAAGACATGCTGGAAGAGAGCTTCGGCTGCCTCCAAAGCAGTGGGTAATCCACGTAAGGGGATTAATTTACAGGTTTTGGAGAATCTATCCACCACGACAAATATGGTAGTGAATCTGTTAGAGGGTGGAAGATCAGTGGCGAAATCGATTCCAATGTGGGACCAGGGTCGACGTTGAACAGGTAAGGGAACCAGTTTTCCTGCAGGTAAATGGCGTGGAGTGGATGTGATGGCGCAAACCGAACAACCCTTGATGTAGCGGGCAACATCCTGAGCCATGCTGGGCCACCAGTATCTGTTCCGGAGGAGCGAGAGGGTTCGTTGGCTGCCTGGGTGACCCGATCCCGGAGAAGTGTGGATGGAGTCCAGAAGGGTGAGACGTAGAGTGGTAGGTACATACAATCTCCCTTCCGGACCTCCCGGCGGAGCGGGTTCTGTGAGGGTGGCGGCACGAATTTGATCATTCACATCCCATGTGATTGGACATGCGAACACTGTGGGTGAGAGAATGGGTTCCGAGTTATCAGGAGAGGGATCTGATTGGTGAAGTCGTGATAGAGCTTCATATATCAGCATTCCTATTCTTATCATTTAATAATGATAAACCGTGGTTTACTGGGAAACTCAAACAGCTTCGTCACGCCAAAGAGGATGCTTACAGAAGTGGGGATAAAATCTTGTATAACCAGGCCAGGAACAGACTAACAAAGGAGATCAGAGTGGCTAAAAAAAACTACTCTGAAAAGCTGAGAAAAGAGCTTTCAGCAAACGATCCAGCGTCAGTATGGACTGCTCTGAGGAACATCACCATGTACAAGACACCACCCCTACAGTCTGCAGAGAATCAACAACTGGCTGACGATCTGAATGTGTTTTACTGCAGATTTGAAAAGGATAGTCTACCACCCCCCATGATCTGCACTTCACACATTCACCTACCTGCAACCCCCCTCCCTCCCCCACCATTCAGCCTGCGCTTAAGGTCTGTGTAGAGGATGTGAACCGGGTCTTCATGAAGCAGAAATCTAGAAAAGCTTTCAGGTCCAAATGGTGTTTCACCTGCCTGTTTAAAAGTCTGTGCTGACCAACTGGCCCCCATCTTCACACAGATCTTCAACAGATCATTGGAGCTGTGTGAAGTTCCCTGCTGCTTCAAACGCTCCACCATCATTTCGGTCCCCAAAAAGCCCAAAATCACTGGACTTAACAACTACAGACCTGTTGCTCTCACGTCTGTGGTCATGAAGTCACTTGAGAGACTGGTCCTTACCTACCTGAAGGACATCACTGGACCCTTGCTGGAACCATCAGCACTGGCGCCCCCCAGGGATGTGTGCTCTCCCCACTGCTCTTCTCTCTCTACACAAATGAGTGCACTTCAAAGGACCCCTCTGTCAAGCTCCTGAAGTTCGCAGACGACACTACAGTCATCGGCCTCATCAAGGACGGAGACGAGTCTGCTTACAGACAGGAGGTTAACCTCCTGGGGTCGAGGTGGCGCCAGCGGCACCACTTGCAGATTTGAATGATAACAGTGAAAAGAACTTAAAATGCTCCTTCATACTTGACCGTACATATAAGAGTAATACAGCATTTAAATCTGTAAAGGGTCTACTTTTATTTGTGTACACTCACAATATCAGCAAACAATTGTGCTTTTGCAAAATAAACAGGGTGTGGTTTTAGCCATCTCATTCTCCGCACATATCTGTTTGAAACGCGTCAAATGAACTGAAACTGAGCGAATATTTGACACACACACATGAGAGACATATCTATAGAAAGCTTAACATGTCTACTTTTAAACGAAGTAAGTCATGACGAAAACAAATATTATGTGACAAAGTAATCAGTATGAAACCAACGCGATGTCAAGTGACTACGCCCACTCGCCGATCGCGCTTTTGATATTACAATCGTCCACGTGACGATTGTAATATCAAACGCATGTAAACGCCCACATCACAGCAAACAAAGCAAGTTTATCTCGGCTACTTCGCTTCTGGAAGAAGACGCACTGAGAGAAATAAGACAGAAAGGGGCGCTGAGACGAATAAGCTTTGGATTTTCCTCAGAAGAACGCGCCGGCTTGATAGTCAGTGGAGGATATCATTTACACTAGTAAGTCTTTTTTATTCGCCTACTTCCATTAGTTGTTATTGTGTTACTGTGACATAACTTGTACATATTTTACTAGTTACTTTTTCCAAACCATGATTCCTGACTAAATGTACAATCAAGTGAAACATTATGAAGATTCATTCACTGCATATATGTCTCACAACGCCAGGAAGTTTTTTTTTATGTTCTATAAAATAGACCGCAACGATATATAAGTAATGTGAGTTATAATGTTAATATGTTGAATGTTTTATACTCGGTCATTGGCGTTCGCGATCGTCTGATGTGTAAACGTATCAAGTAAGCTGTAAATAAGTGATGCATCGACAGACATATACGCGTGTCCTTTCTTATCAGTGATGCAATTTATTTATCAGCTATGCGTCTTCTGGTAATTGCTAACAACTGTTTAAATTTCCGTTTAGGACTGTGGCTGCATCACTGGCATAACTGCACAAGAAAGGCAGACGTGTCGTTCAGTTTCGAGTTCGCTGGATAATCATACTGAGTAAGTGCACAGTATAATAATTGTACTTTTATTATGCCTAGACTATATGGTAATATTATTTGTGGTTGATAGTGTTAAAATGTAGTTTCTTTGTTATTGGCATTCTGTTTTCTCATGAAGTATGCATACTATAATAAGGTGCTGTGGGGAAAAAATGCTAACAATTGTTTATAAACTTCTTTTAGGACTGAATA
>NW_015549691.1:4346-4970 GCF_001515605.1 Sinocyclocheilus anshuiensis | reverse complement strand
TGCTAACAATTGTTTATAAAATTCTTTTAGGACTGAATACACCACTCTTGCCTTCACCTGCATCTCTCACAGTATGGGGGCGCTCGTTCAGTTTTCAATTCCATTCAGAATCTTAGCGTAAGTGTGCATTCACTATTTTACAGATGTTACTTTCATTTGATTTATTTGCTGTATGGTAAACTATGTTTGCTATGTGGTAAGTGTTCTTTGTTTCGATAAATTAGTACTAGTATCAGTGAACATCACAATAATGTTAATAATGTAGTTTGTGTAAACAGCATGCTTACTTTTTTTATTTCAGATGTGAGAATAACAGTGTAAAAGAACCTGTTGCAAAGAGAGCCAAAGCAAAGCAGCCCACTTGGTCATGGAAACCAGAGACTGACGTTGACATGTTCCACAGGCTCTGAGATTCCTGCCTGCACAGTAACCTGGACCACAGCTAAGACCACGTGAAGTACATACTCCCATGAGTTATTTTATGTGATAGTTATATGTATTCTAAATAAACTACAAACCAAAAATATATAAATTTCTTTTTTCCTCACATTCTTTCTTGTAGCAATTCCCTCTCAGTCACACACCTGACAGCACATTATGCAGCTCATTATGCAGGCCTTTGTC
>NW_015549691.1:3770-3955 GCF_001515605.1 Sinocyclocheilus anshuiensis | reverse complement strand
ATTATTGTAGCCCAGTTTGTGCTGATTACAGTGTTATTAAACTTTAGACATTCAAATGTTTGTAAGCAACTGAAAAAAGCACAAATGTCAGGGCATGTCAAAGCTTTTCCAGGGCCCCAAAACACCCTCAGACCACAGAGGGTTAAAGAGCTGGCTGTCTGGTGCAGTCTTAACAACCTGGAGCT
>NW_015549691.1:2874-3253 GCF_001515605.1 Sinocyclocheilus anshuiensis | reverse complement strand
AAAAAATCACCTTGGACCCCTCACACCCAGCCCACTCAATCTTCGAACTGTTGCCTTCTGGTCGGTGCTACAGAGCACTGACCACCAGAACAGCCAGGCATAAGAACAGTTTTTTCCCACAGGCTATATTCAGCCTGAACAATTAATCTTTCATAATTATACATCGTCCATCACAACTAACATAGTTGTATTTATATTAAACTGCACACTTTGTAAATAACATATCTGCACACTAATAACATATCTGTACATTTCTCTAAACAATAAAATTTTTTCCTATACTTCTATTTCTGTATATTGTACATTATGGGGAAGTCGTGGCCTAATGGTTAGAGAGTCGGACTCGTAACCCAAAGGTTGCGGGTTCGAGTCTCGTACC
>NW_015549691.1:2363-2617 GCF_001515605.1 Sinocyclocheilus anshuiensis | reverse complement strand
CTAGTATGGGTAACCATACTTGGCCACATGTCACGTCACTTATTTCATTTTTTTTTTTTTTATATATATATATACATATAATATACACTTTTATATAGACACTGAACAAAATTATAAACGCAACACTTGTTTTTGCCCCCATTTTTCATGGGCTGAACTCAAAGATCTAAGACTTTTTCTATGTACACAAAAGGCCTATTTCTCTCAAATATTGTTCACAAATCTGTCTAAATCTGTGTTAGTGAGCACTTCTC
>NW_015549691.1:0-2162 GCF_001515605.1 Sinocyclocheilus anshuiensis | reverse complement strand
ACTCTGCACAACTTTGACACCTGAATAACACATGCCAATGTCAGGCGGGTAGTATTATATGCGTCCGTGTACGCGTGTTTACCAACCTTAAACACTGATGCCCATTGACCTGCAAGTTTTCCATCACTAACCCTTTAAAACTCTTTATTCCAGAAGTTTAAGTTTTTACCTACAGTGCCCCCCACAATCTGTCTCTGCCTCCAAAATTGTCTGGCACAACTGACTTCATAACAACACAGTGATAGCTGCTGTTACATGGAATAATAAATTCACCCCTACCGTTTTATTACGTTATGTTTTCTGTTTGTACTGTTTAGGTTTTAATGCTGCATTGCACATCTGAGCTATTTGCACTATTTTAATACTTCTGCAAACTTTTTATAATTGATAATTTTATATTGCCATTTTAAATTATTTGTATTCTTAAGCTTTACAATCAAATTTGGAAGTTTCAAAATAAATTTTATCATACTTGTACAATGACAAAGATATTCTATTCAATTAGCTTATGCTCTCTCTGTATAAGCCATTGTTCAGTAATAAATTCAATATAATAATTAAAATAAATGATGGACTTTGTCAAAGATGAGAGCTTTAGTGAGGAAATGTTGTTTTGGAGAGGGTTGTTTTTTTTACCATTGCTGCCCGGATCTTTTCGATTTCCAACCACTTTTCCAGATGTTGAAACTCCTCCTCAGTTTCTCAAATTCTTCTGAAACTCCTCCTCAGTTTCTCCAATTCTTCTGAGTGTGTTCACTGTATAAATTAACTGTGTTTGTTCTGTTGTTTGCTCTTTCGCCTCTTCTTGCGCTGTTTTAAAATCGATTGAGTTTGTAAACATGTACAAATGATAAAACTTTTACTCTATTAAACTTTGCAATTAATCCTCTGAACACATGCGTGCTGAACCACCTGGCGAAATCGAGGAAATGTGTGGTCTAATTTTAACGGCTTGGCTATAGCCCTATACCAGTAACCAGACCAGCGATGAGCATAGCCAAAATAGCCTTAAAATTGTTTACATGTAATTTTCGCCCACGCAGCTTCTTATCAAATGCAAGTAAACTTTTGAATAATTTAAATTAGCATTATTTTATATTTTATTTAATTATTTTACAGCATTATTAAATATAGCATTATTTATTATGCCAAAAATAATGCTAATTTAAATGTTTCAAAAGTTGACTTGCATTCGATAAGAAGATTCATACACATTATATGATATTATAGATATTCGGCTGTCTTTCATTTTATAATTAAAAATGCAATTACAATTCCCAACCGCTAGATGGCAATTGTAGCCCTACTGAGACATGACTACTGGCAACGCGAGACATGAGAGTTAGTAGAGATCAGTGTTATGTTTTGAATTTTGTTTTTACACGACAGAGCACCAAGTTTACCTGTCAGAGAGCAGCAGGCAAACAACAAACGATAAAGGACATTCCTACTTGGACTTGTAAGTATCTGTGTTTTCGTTTTGACGTGTTCATTATTTATCTATATTATTTGTTATCATGTTTAGGAACCGTGACATTTTAGTGAAGGGAGCAGATCGTAGTTGATAGTGACCCGCTATCTATATTATTTGTTATCATGTTTAGGAACCTTGACATGTTAGTGAAGGGAGCAGATCGTAGTTGATCGTGATCCGTGACTAGACCCCGGTTCTGCACGCATGTGTTCAGAGGATTAATTGCAAAATTTAATAGAGTAAAAGTTTTATCATTTGTATGTGTTTACAAACTCAATCGATTTTAAAACCGTGCAAGAAGAGGCGAAAGAGCAAACAACAGAACAAACACAGCTTTGACAAAGATTAATCCATATTAATTTATACAGTGAACACACTCAGAAGAATTGGAGAAACTGAGGAGTTTCAACATCTGGAAAAGATCGGGAGCAATGGTAAAAAACAAAAAACCTCTCCAAAACAACATTTCCTCACTAAAGCTCTCATCTTTGACAAAGTCCATCATTTATTTTAATTATTATATTGAATTTATGACAGAACAATGGCGTGTTAGATACAGAGAGAGCATGAGCTAATTGAATAGAATAGCTTTGTCATTGTACAAGTAACTTTACAATAAGATTTATTTTGAAACTTCCAAATCGATAGTAAAGCTTAAGAATACAAATGATTTAAAATGGCAATATAA
>NW_015549690.1:358059-363124 GCF_001515605.1 Sinocyclocheilus anshuiensis | reverse complement strand
CACGGGATCTATACGTGACTAACACATGATTCCCATCACATCCTGTATTCCAACAGAACGAAGAACATGGTATCTGCAAATGTTCCAGCGACAGACTCGCCCGGACCCCATGACCGTCTAATGCATAAATTGCTAAATCCGATAAACAGAAAGCGACAGATTAAGAGCTCCCTGTCCAGGAGAAGAATGGCAGACACACACAACTCGTGACATGGGCATGACCTCAGGACACCTCCCCTTTCCCCCCTGCATTCCAACAAATATTCAAGTTGTTAAAATATACTGAGGTCAACGGCTCGCTGGACGACCGGTGATTTAAAGTGTAAAATATCAAATTGGAATTCAGCTTTAATCAGGTGGACATCGAATTTTCAGATTCGAGTCCTTTCAAACCTGAATGAATTAATAATAATTAATTCCCTTATAATAATTAATGAGTTAAATTCCTTACAGTACTACATTTGTTTTCCTCTCAGTGGGGGGATGGTGGTCACAGATGCTTCCTCAGGGGACCTAGTGGGCACAGTTGCTCTCTTTGGGGACTCAGCGTGCACAAGTACTTCCTTGTGGGTCCCCAGTGGGTGCTGTTGCTCCTTTTGGGGTACTGATATGCAAAGGTGGTCCCTTTGGAGGCCTTAAGGGAAAAGATATAGAGACAGCATTTCTGGGATCATCCGTTTTCCGCTCAGTGGTCACAGGTGCTTCCTCAGGGGACCTCCTGAAAACAAGTATTCCCTGTGGGGACTCAAGTACTTCCTTTGGCATTCTGGTAGGCACAGGCTCTTCCTGTGGGTACTTAGTGGGCACTGTTGCTCCTTTTGAGGTCCTGGCAGGCGAAGGTGGTCACTTTGGAAGCCTTAAGGGAAAAGGTGTCAAGACAGCATGCCTGACAAGATGCTGTCTTATATTTTACGGGATCCTAATTTTTTCCCTTAGTTGGGTCCTGGCAGGCACAGACTCTTTCTTTTGGGATCCGGTAGTAATGGGTGCTGCCTCAGGGGACCTGGCAGGAGCAGGCTCTTCCTGTTGGGACCCATCAGTAACAGTATCACAATATTCAGCTGGTGTGCCCTAGATGCATATGGCTTGTTAAGTGTTTGTTGGTGCCATGTGCTCTCCTGTCTATTGTTTGTCATCAGATGATGAACATAAAAGATCTTCTACCTCCATTTTAGCCTACCACCACCCTGTGGCAAAGACTTGCTCATCAAAGGGGATGGAGGTGAAACAGGTGGGCATGGTTGCCCTGCTCATTTTGGTGAATAAGTGTCGTTGATGGTGGTAAGACCAAAAAAGTGTATAATTATTTTATTTTTTTTAAAGGTTGTTTGTGTGCAACAGTAAACTACAGTATTATGCTTATTTATCTTCAATCTCACAGTGCATATTTGTCTAAATACAAACATTGTGAAAATAATGCCCCCATGCTTAAACAGAGTCATGAAAAGTACAAGAATTTGTACTTTAAAAAAATAATAATTATTGCATGAACAGGAGCAAGTAAAACTGCCATGATCCCATATAATTTACAGTACAGAAGGATCATAGCATAGTGGGGCATACAGGATGCTAGCAGTAAGCACAACAGATCACTCAACCAAGTTAGTCAACTAATATTACAATAAAGAACATTTCTGAAACATTATAGTTTTAGCCACTGATATTATTTCAAAATAAAAGTGCATTTCTAACCAAAAAGTGCATCTCAAACCAAGAAGCATTTATTTTAAAGATAGCCTCAGGGCTCAGTTCTTGGATTGAACAGTAACACATCTTTGTGCCAAATATGCATAGACTCTAATATCATAGTGTTAACACTCGTACTACTTTTATTTGATTTGCTTTATTCAACATCAAGAAGATCAGGCCCTTTCTTTCGGAACATGCTTCACAACTCCTTGTTCAAGCTCTTTTTCTGTCCAGGCTGGACTACTGTAATGCTCTCTTGGCAGGTCTTCCAACCAGTTCTATCAAACCTTTACAATTAATCCAGAAAGCGGCAGCAAGATGAATTTTTAATGAGCCGAAAAGAATGCACGTCACACCTCTGTTTATCAATTTGCACTGGCTACCAATAGCTGCTCGCATAAAATTCAAGGCATTAATGGATCTATAAAACAACCACTGGCTCTGCACCCCTTTCTAAATTAATTGATCCAGACTTATGTGCCCTCTATAAAGCTTGCATTCTGCAAGTGAACGTCGCTTTATTGTGCCATCCCAAAACTTTCACAGACTTTTTCATTAACTGTTCCCTCCTGGTGGAATGACCTGCCCAAATCAATCCAAGCAGCTGAGTCCTTAACCATCTTCAAGAAATTACTAAAAACACATCTATTCCACCTTTATTTGACCCTCTAACTCTAGCACTCTCTATTCTAATTCTATTCTTTAAAAAAAACTTTCCCCTTTTAGACTTGAACTCTATTCATTTACTAACTGCTTGTTTTCTTTAAACAAACAAACAAAACAATAACTAGCTTCTCTAATCTTTTTGTATTCTATCTATTTGTTTTCTTTTAATTTATTATACAATTAACAAAAGCAAAAAAGCTTACAAAGCTTTATTTTATTTTTAATTTTAAATACTTTGCATTTTAAAATCAACTTCTAAATGTCTGTTCAGTCCCTATAACATGATATAATTTTAATTTGTGGTGCTTCTAATTAAGTGATGTAGCGTCTGAATCAAATCAAAAACACAATTTTTAATTTGATTTAACAAATCAGTTAGAGAACCCCGCCACGTGATTGTAAAGTGCTTTGGGTGTACAACAATTCACAATAAAGTGCTATATAAATGCATCATTCATTCATTCATTCATATTCTCATATAGGCATTCAGAAGACCATCCTGTACACTAACGTCAACTAAGGCCAATTCTATATTCAGTGCCATCAAGCTTGGTAAAACAGGCGTGGTAAAAGTTTGTCTGCATTGAGCCTTGTGAAACCTTCAACACTGATCCTTTGCAGATATTTTTTATGCTCAAACAGCAACATTACAGACTAACTAAAGTTGAAAAAGTGAAAAAGCATAATAGGACCCCTTTAAGAGTGAACAAGCGAATTGGTATGTCTTTTCATTGTATAAGTGTTTCCCAGTGTTTCTTTTTGTTGAATGAGATTTTCATGCAAGAAACTATGTGATGTTCTTAAATGGATAATTTACCTTGAATTTATGCTTAAATGGAATGTCTTTGCATGGTAAAAACATCAAATGAGATCAGTGAATGAGCATGCAGTTCTTGACATCAAAAACAGACATCCTCAATTAACAAAACTGGTCCTCAGTTCAGATGTTATTCCGTTTTACTCTCAGGCCTTTTACTCTTTTGTTTTGCCAACTAAATTTTGACAGGCGTTGGCAAAAAAAAAAAAAAAATAGATCTTGTCTTAACTGCTCCTCGTGACTAGAAAGTATGGCTGTCAACATTGACTCAGAGGCTCATCAGTTGTCAAGAAGACAAAAATGAAACATAAAAAGCAGTTTAAACCTTCAACCTGTCTCTTAAACATTCACATGTAATTAAAAGAAGCTTACAACACTTTGCTTTGATTTCCAACTGTTCCAAACATTTTAAACACATTATGTAACAAACACTATATGACTGCCATGCCATGAACAGATCTGAACTTGCCATTGGAGGAATAAGACGAAAATGATGAGGATGAATAGATTCCTTTAGTACAGTTCCACTTAAATTTCCACTGTTAACAGTATTTATTTGTAAGAAAAACTGATTTGTTGTGAAATCAGTATCAATATTAAGAACATAGCATCTACTGCAATTAGTTTTTCTCCAAGTAGGCTTAATGCAGACTGTGGAGTATTGTTTGTAAATAGGTTTTCATCAACACTTTTTTTTTTTCTTGGATAGTGTACAATGACTTCACAATAATCAACATTCATTAATATTATTTATTGACTGTCCCATAGTCTCTAATAAACTGTGAAGATCTGTTTAGGTTGCATGTACAGTAATGGACCTGATTCTCTTGCTAATTTATAGACATTTTTTGTGATGAATGATTTTATGATTCTTGGGGAATGTGCCTAGAGATTAAGTACAAATTACATGTGACAAATAGCAGGTGCTTTGGCTTGAATTTAGTGCCTATCTTTACAAAAGTCATCAATTTATTATAAATATGGCCTAAATTGTTTGAAATGATTAGAAGTCTAACATAACTGGAAAAATAAATCTTAATAAAGACGTCTGAACCTTTTAATATCTCATGTAAATAAAATTATCATTAAAAATAATCTAAGAATCTTCCAACAACTGATCTACTGAATTAAAATTCAAAATTAAAAAATGTAATCGAAAAAAAAAAATTTAATTTCCTCCTTCTTACAACTTGCTTCGTCAGGTATGGGTTGAAATCAGTGTACATAACTTTGGCTGGCATATTAACCATATAAAACATATTAAGCAAATATGATGAAGATATACAAATACAAAAGCTTGCCTCAGTATGTCTGTATGAGGCCACCGTCAAATTGCTCCTTCGGTTGCTATTCCAGCAATTCCTCCTTGGTTGTTCCCTATGCCAGTAACTGATTTACAAATTCACAAAGTAATAAAAAACCCGGAGATGAACATGCCAACTGAAGTAGTAGTTCAACAATATGTCTAAGGAGCCAGAGTCTGGAAGAACAGCAGCAGCAGTTTATATTCCTACTTTTAAAATAAAAATGGCAAAAAGATTATCAGATCATGTGTCAGTTTTTACTACCATACTATAGCTCTACAGTGGATCGAAGACGTTCAACCAGAAAGAACTGTGATATGTACTGACTCAATGGCTGCGCTCACTAGCCTACCAAGTGGTAAATCTGAAGCTTGGCAAGACTTAGCATTTGAAGTTTTACAAAGTTTGTTTAGAATAAGGCAGTTAAGGATAGAGGTGAAATTCCTCTGGATGCCTGCACATGTGGGTGTGTGGATGGAAATGAGGGAGTAGACTTGCTAGCAAAGAAAGCATTAAATCATCCACAAATAGAAATTAAGTTAGCTTTAAGTAAAGCTGAATTCAAGAGAGTGATATCATTTGAAGTAAG
>NW_015549690.1:351830-353397 GCF_001515605.1 Sinocyclocheilus anshuiensis | reverse complement strand
GAAGTTCAACCAGATAGAACTGTGATATGTACTGACTCAATGGCTGCGCTCACTAGCCTACTAAGTGGTAAATCTGAAGCTCGGTAAGACTTAGTGTTTGTAGTTTTACAAAGTTTGTTTAGAATAAGGCAGTTAAGGATAGAGGTGAAATTCCTCTGGATGCCTGCACATGTGGGTGTGTGGATGGAAATGAGGGAGTAGACTTGCTAGCAAAGAAAGCATTAAATCATCCACAAATAGAAATTAAGTTAGCTTTAAGTAAAGCTGAATTCAAGAGAGTGAGTAAGAAACGGCAAAAGTTATGGAATAATGGGTCTAAAGGAAGACATCTTTTCCAGATTCAGGAGTGTGTTGGAAATGAGAGGAAAAGATACGGAAATAGGAAGAAAGATGTCATCTTATCAAGACTAAGAATCGGACATACAGCATTAAACTATAGTCTTTATAAAATAGGTAAGCATGAATCGGGAAAGTGTGACAAATGTGGAGAATAAGAAACAGTGAAACATATTCTTTTTGAGTGTTCTGCATGTGAAAGGGAGAGATTTCAATGAATTCAAGAATTAGGATAGCTGGGAGTTGATCACATTTCTTTAAAAGTATTGTGTCGAGGCAATCAAGAGTGCAAGAAAAATGGTTTAAATACCTGAAAAACACAGGAACAATAGATAGAATCTAGTTTTTTTTGTTTGTTTGTTTTTTCTGTATTTCTTTCTTCCAAATGTATGCACACGCCACACTCCAGATCAGTAGGTGGCGGTAATGCACCTTTTTTCGCTGGTTTGCCATAACACCAGAATAATAATTTTTTTATTCTATTTTTTGTTATGTTCATAAGTCATTTTGACGATAATAGATAACATGACTGCACAACAGCAACGTACTGTAAGTGGCCAAAAAACTAAAGAAGAAGAAGACGAAGAAGAGCCCACCGTCTGACGTCACGGCCAAACGGGAAGTAGCACCGTGCCGTTTATGTTGCTGGTGATTTTGCCCTGAGTTTCTCCAGAAACGCTATTTATAACTGAGACAAACGTGCCGCAACATGTCACAGGATTTGTGGTATGCATTTTAAATTGTTATTGTTTATAGACATGTGAGGTCTACAGTTCTGTATCGCAGAGTTCAGCAAACGTAATTTGCTGTGTAGTTTAGTGGATCAGATCAGTTCAGACTGAATTTATCTCTGTGTTACTTTTCTTTGTTGCTCGTCACACCCTATACTTTAATAGATTATTTTGTGTTTATGTACATGTATATGTTTTTTAACTTGGCCAACAGCTGGTATAAATGTTGCCAGGCCGGTTTGCGGAGATCTGTCACATGATTTTGTTGATGACAATCTTGTGATTTAAATGACTGGAAAACTGGTGGAAGGTGTAGCAGGTGGAAAACGGTTTTATCAAGCAGCCATTTTTGTTTTGTTTTATATTATTTAGGTTACAGAATTATGATGCAGCTTGTCGGCTGTCTCAAGAAATTGCAGAAAACATCCATGAAAGAAACAGACAGCAGAGGACTGGAGGAAATACAGCCAAGGTAAAGACAGTATATATGTATATATATA
>NW_015549690.1:287848-350561 GCF_001515605.1 Sinocyclocheilus anshuiensis | reverse complement strand
TTGGGAACAGTAAGCTTTTTAATGTGTTTTACAGAAGTCTCTTCTGTTCATCATGGCTGCATTTATTTGACTAAAAATGCTGAAAAAACAGTAATATTGTAAAATATTATTACCATTAAAAATCATTTTTTAAATTTATTTTAATATACTTTAAAATGTAATGTATTTCTGTGATGCAAAGCTGAATTTTCATCAGCCATTATTCCAGTCTTCAGTGTCATACAGTGTTATTTTAGTAGCAATGAGATACTATTATAGTTTTGATTAATATTTTGAGTTAGTTTAAATTTTTTTATATACTTTCTGTTTTCATTTTAATTGCAGTTAGTTTCAGTTTAATTTATTCCTGTGATGGCAAAGCTGAATTTTCAGCAGTAATTACTCCACCCTACTTCAGTGTCACATGATCCTTCAGAAATCATTCTAATATGCTGATTTATTATCAATGTTGGAAACAGTTGTGCTGCTTAATATATATATTTTTTGGAACCTGTGATACTTTTTTCAAGACTATTTGATGAATAAAGTTAAAAAGAACAGCGTTTATTTAAAATAGAAATCTGTTCTAGCAATATAAGTCTTTATCACTTTTTATCAATTTAACACATCCTTGCTGAATAAAGCATTCATTTCTTTCAAAAATAAAAAGACGAAAAAAAAAATTACTGACCACAAAGTTTTGAACAGTAGTATATATTGTTACAAAAGATTTCTATTTTGAATAAATGCTGTTCTTTTTAACGTTTTATTAATGTATATAGTACAATAAAGTTAAGCCGTCTGTGTCAGTGATCTTTATGCTCTTGTTGTTTGTCTGTGCTTGTAGCTCAACATGACCCTGAGAGCATCATTACAGAAGCTCAAACAGAATATAGCACAGCTCAGGGAGACATTGATTCGAGCTTCTGCTCAACGGCATATGTATCCTTTCCAGAAGAAAAAAAAATCACTTAATACTAATTTCATTCTTCACAAAAAGAGAGTGGAATCCAACGATTTTGAGAGATAAGTGTGTTGTTATATCTCACTCCAGAAGAAGAGTGTGGTATATCAACATTATTCTCATATTTAGAGACTGTTATATATTTTACATCAAATTAATGTCTTACATTTTTGCAACAGTCTTGAGGCTAAAAAATTCTCTAAATTATAGTCCAAAAACCCACATGCTGTTAGTTTCTTTGTGGAACACAAAAGGAGACATTTCAAACTTTTTTAGACCGTTCAAAGCAACACATTTCAACCTCTAGAAAAGACAAAAAAGCACTATAAAAGGAATGCATTCTAGTCATGTGATTAGTGTTATGAAGTCATATAATAGAGGAAAAGACCAAACTGAATTTATTATTTGCTTATTATTGTTCTTTTGAGCCTGTTCTCTCAACTTACTGGCATTATGATCCAGACAAAAAGCTTATGAATATATATATATATATATATATATATATATATATTTAGGAGCTCATAGTGATGGCAGAACTGGCAGAAAATCTGCCAAATTTTCCTTTCATGTTCCACAAAATAACTATTAGCACACAGGTTTAAATGATATTAGGGTGATTAAACAAACACAGAATCTTAGGGTGAACTTCCTTTAAAGGGGTCATATGATGCGATTTCAAGTTTTCCTTTCTCTTTGGAGTGTTACAAGCTGATTGTGCATAGATAAGATCCCTGAAGTTGCAAAGACTAAAGTCTCAAAACCAAAGAGATATACTTTATCAAAGTTAAGACTCTGCCACGCCCCCCTAAAACGGCTCGTTCTAACACGCCCCCACATATCTACCTCACTATGTGGAAATATCTGCATAATGCCGCCCAAATGTGCACGCAAAGAAAGAAGGCGTGGTTTCAGTAACCGCAGTTAGTGTTGAAGCAGGCATGTCAGGGAGACGCTGTGTGTTTCTAGGCGAAAGCAAAAGCACTTTATTTGGCCTTCCGGAAGTAGATGCATTTAGGAATCTTTAAGATTACTTACAACAGAACAGCAATGCATTTTATGGACGACCGTTTCGTGAACCTAGGAGAGGAGGTAATTCTGACTTTGCTATGACAATCTGGCGCTTCTGAATCAGCGACTGTTTTGTTTCGAGAGAGAGAGAGAGAGAGAGAGAGCGCACGAGAGCGAGAGTGCGAGAGAGAGAGCGAAAGTGCGACAGAGAGAGAGAGAGAGAGAGAGAGAGACAAAACCCATTAGATTTCCCAATAACTGATAAAGAAAAAATCAAAAACCTCCAACTCAAAAAAGCATCTGGACCTGATGGGATATTAAACGAAATGATAAAACACACAAGCAGTAAATTACAATTGGCCATTCTAAAACTATTCAATGTGCTTCTGTTGAAAAATAATGTGTTTTTTGAACATTAAAGCATGTCAACATATTCTGTTACACCAAATACACAAAATAATGATCTTTAAAAAAGCATCATATGACCCCTTTAATAAAGAGAAAAAAAGTGTAATTTCCTGTGAGCACCGGTAGGGGGCAGTGTATATTAACAAATCAATAACCGTATGGTCTGAAGAAGTGTGTTTGGTGTTGAATGTGGAAGTACTGGCCCTAAACAGCTGCAAAAAATAAAAGTGAAAATGAATGTTTGGATGGATGTTTATGATGATTCAGCATATTGTTCTGTGAGATGAGCGTAATTATGCAGTCATAAATGTCATTTTAAAGCCTTAATGAATGATGTTAGAATGCAAGCTGAAGCAGACAGAAGACAGAACCTTGTTGATGATCTCGCTACCAGAGAAACGAGACTGAACGCCTCTTTCAACGGAGACATCTCAGAAGCTGAGCCAGCAAGGTACATCCATTCAGTTCCATTGATCATTTTGACAGTTAAAGTTTAATGGATAAAAATAAGTCATATACATACAGGGTTCATTATATATTATATTTGCAACATGTATTTATTTATTTAATTAAAATGCAACACAGAAATTGAGTTCATATTGTATTAGGTGTTAATTTAATTTTTAGCAATTTTGTATAATATATCATTTGTTGTATTGATTATATATTGGCATTATATCAACATTATTAGCATCAACCTTTTGAAAATATAAGTCATTTTTTAGAAGTGTAAAAAAGTTGATTCTTTTAAGTGATTTATCATACCATGGACTGACTAACTATTTCTTTCTTTACTTATTTATTTACAGTGGGTATAGAAAAGAATCACCCCCCTTTAAAATAATCACATTTTGTTGCTTTGCATCCTGAAATGAAGACAGACACAGTTTTTGTTTTATCCAGATGTATTTACTCAGTGCAACTAATAACATCCAAGTGAAAGATATAACACCCAACATGTCAGGAAAAAATTTAAAAAACAGAATCGCTGAGTTGGAAAACGGATCACCCCCTTGCTTCAGTATTTTGTTGAACCACCTTTTGCTTTAATTACAGCCTTTAGTCTGTTGGAATATGTCTCTACTAACTTTGCACATCTAGACTTTGCAATATTAACCCACTCTTCTTTGCAGAACTGCTCAAGTTCAGTTAAATTTGATGGTGAGCGTTTATGGACTGCAGTCTTCAAGTCATTCCACAGATTTTCAGTGGGGTTTTAGTCTGGACTCTGACTAGGCCATGCAAGGACATTCAACTTTTTCTCCTTCAACCACTGTATGGTCAGTTCTGTTGTGTGCTCAGGGTCATTGTCATGTTGGAAGGTAAACCTTCTTCCCATTGACATCTTTCTGGCAGAGCAGCAGATTTTCCTCAAGAATTTGAAGGTATTTTGCCCCATCCATTTTTCCTTCTATCCTGACAAGTGCTCCAGTCCCTGCTGCAGAGAAACACCCCCATAACAGGATCTTACCACCTCCATGCTTTACTGGAGGAATGGTGTTTTTGTTTTTTGATGGTGAGCTGTATTGGATTTCTGCCAGACATATAGTTTGGTGTTGAATCTTCAAGGTGCTTTTTGGCAAAGCTCAGTCGTGACTTCATGTGGCCTTTCTTGGGGAGTGGCTTTTTTCTTGCAACCCTCCCATACAAGCCACATTTGTGGAGAATTTGTGAGATTGTTGTCACATGCACACAATGACCACTCTTTGTCATAAATTCCTGCAACTGTTTCAGAGTTGCTGTAGTTTCCTCCTGGCTCTTTCATCCAGTTTGGAGTGACGTCCTGATCCAGGGAAGGGTCTGTGTTGTACCAAATACCTTCCACATAGACGTCACTGTGCTTAGGGCATTGATAAAGTCTTTGAAATGTTTTTGTATCCATCTCCTGACTTGTGCCTGTCCACAACTTTATCCTGGAGATCTTTTGACAGTGCCTTGCCACCCTTAGTTGATTATTTGCTTCAGTTGCACTACCAATGACTGAAATGCTGCAGGAAAGCTCTTTTCATGCTGAGCTGATCAAAATGACCACAGCTGATCACAGTTGAAGTCAGTTGGCTTTGTGTGCCATTGAGAAGGTGTTTAGCTACACCTGATTGAGTTTACAAGTCATTTTTAAGAGGGGGTGATCCTTTTTCCAACTCAGTGATTCTCTTTATTTATTTATTTGATTTTTTCCTGACATGCTGGTGTTATATCTTTCACTTGGATGCTATTAGTTGCACTGAGTAAATACAGCTGGATAAAACAAAAACTGTGTCTGTCTTCATTTCAGGCTGCAAAGCAACAAAATGTGATTATTTTAAATGGGGGGTGATTCTTTTCTATACCCACTGTATTTATTTATTTGTTTGAGGCAAGTGAGTAGTAGTTCCGATTTTGTCCTGTTGATGTTTTCCCTGGCCTTACCACACAGAATGCTCAATTTTCATTTTTTGCTAGAAATATTTAGATTTTTCTTTAAATGTTAAGTTTCTTTCTTTGTCTTTTTTCTTCTTTACAAAAAAAAAAGAACACACACACTAATGCAACACATTAATGATTGGTTTGTAAATGACCATTTAAAATTTTAGGGTTGATATGATTTTTTTTGGTTGTAGTTTTTGAAAGTCTCTTTTGAAAGCGCTCACCATGGCTTTATTGATTAGATAAAAGTACAGTAAAAACAGTATTGTGCAATAATATTGCAATTTTGAAAACGGTTTTGTTTTAATACATTTTAATTATTCCTCTGATGGCAAAGATGAATTTCCGGCATCCATTACTCCAGTCTTCAGTGTCCCATGATCCTTTAGAATGCATTCTAATTATTATCAATGTTGAAAACAGTACTTTACTCTCACGTTTGAACAACCTAACGCATCCTTGCTGAATAAAAGTATTCATTTCTTAAAATAATAATATTTTGGTGACAAATCAGCAGGATTTGCGACAACAATGTAGAATGCATCACTGAAAACCAAATGTTTATGATTGCAAGGCACAATGGATGTACAAGATCAATGAATGTAAAATTTTCAGCGTCAACACAGCAGTGGCTTGAAAGAGGAAGTGACTGTTCCAAGTGACTGAGTCAACTGGCTCCGGTCCAGCAGGCCATCCTTATTGTTGAGGCCTGCATAGTTTGATATTCACCTTAATTTGACGTTTATGCAGAACAACAGTAGAGAAACCATGAACTCTGTGCCTAGTTAGTCTACCAGACCATAGAGGCCTTTGCTTGCCATGTTTCCTTCTTTGCCCTGCAGTAGTCTCCCAGTGTTGAGAAATGGCCAGAAATGGTGCGACCTGTGCTAAAACGGAAGTCTGTGCACACTCTCTGAGGGCTCCAGTTCAGCTTTACTGCTCTGCTGATCAGAGCTGAGTGTTGAACTTCCACCATCCAGACTGTTTACACTTCCCTACTCTCCACTGCGCTCACATCCTCTCTCCAAAATACACCAATCAGAGACTTAATGTGTCACCGCCAATCTTCTGTGTGCTTGTGACTCTTAATCGAAACGACAGCTCAGGAGCCGAACTTCCTTAGAGAAATGAGATGGTCATTATTCTGATTTGACCTTCTCGATCAACGTTATAGGATAGGAAGGCAAAACAACCTGCTAATATAAAAATCACTTTTTTGTTTTGTTTTTTTAACCATTAGGAGCTTAATGCTCCATCTGTCTGGATTACTCTTCATTTCTCATCACCTTGTTTAATACAGGCCAATGTTGTTATTGTAAACATCAACTAAAACTTTTACAATTTTGGATGAACTATGCCTTTAAAATGAAAACTGAAAATCTAAAAATGTTCATGATTATTATTCATTGTTATTTAAAATATTAATAAATACTGTAATTTTATATAAATCAATACTGAAATAACACTGATACAGGCTAATACAGAGGCTTCTTTTACAGCAAACCTAATCCGGTTTGATAGATTGGGCCTTTATGATTCAGTGGGTGGTAAAGGCTGAGAAGATGTATTTAGTTACCATCTTTGATAAAATTAGGAAACTTTGAGAAATCATTTATAGGCCTGATCCCTTCTTTTTCTACCCGTCTTTGTGGACTTAATCCTCTAATTCCTTAACATGGGAGGCCCCGTTCACGTCACACTATTACGCTGTGCACACATTTAGCTAAAGAGCACTAATAAATTACAGTCATTTGATCAAGTTTTTTAAATACTAAAGAATTTTTTTATGAGGGTGTTAGCCTGGCAGGATTTTTAGGGCCTGGATTCATCTCACTGTGTGGTCTTTGTCTGCCAGTGGGGGTGTTAGCTTTGCTTCAATAAGCTGAAATAGCATTTCACTTTTTTTTTCCATAGGGATAAGACCAGGCTTATGGCATTCGTGAAACAATACCTTTGTGGAAGATTAACCTTTAATCAAGCACAAAATGACATGCCGCTCATTTGAAGATTCAGAGTTCCGGACCTGGTGCCCTTACCCTCCTCACCCTGTTTCCTCTCTTTTATATTTGAGCGTAATGCACAAAGTTGTAATTAGTTAAATAGGGCCTCTAAGAGACGAGGTCTGTCTCCAGGTCTCGCTCCAGTGTGATGCCTCGTCTGATTAAGTCTGCGGGCTCTGCGGGAGGTTAATTGGATAAGCGTTAATCCTCACGCCGCTGAGATGGAGTGGAGGAAGTGGAGAGGGGCTGGCGCAAGCTACGAGTTGCCAAACATGTCAGAAAGATTAGGATTCGCCACTGACCATTTGTCTCGCTGGCCAGAGGATTAATATCAGCTTGGACTTGGATAGAGACGACACTTCAAAGGCACTTTGTGACTGCCTTGGTACTTTTGTAGTTTAGAAAGCTGGAGCAATGGAGAGATTGAGAAGAGAGAGGTCTAGCTCACCAAGCATGTGAGAAGTAAACTTCCTCGGAGTGAGGAAGGATGAGAATGAGAGGAACAGGTCCAGCTGAAGACTCTTCAGAGGTTAGCGACCTCTCTGAACCCAAATGAAGCTCCGCTGATGCTGAACTAACTGGAAGAGAAGAGCCATTGTCAAAAACTAGCACTTATAGTGAGAGGAAGTCATTTGAGTTTTACTCAAATACCTTTTTTTGACATGCAGTTTCATCTTAACCTGCGTGAACAACTGAATATTCCTGAAAGAAAACATCCTCAGTATAAAAAATGGTTATAAATTCTTGATATAGGTCATTGACATATATGAGTGCCCACGATAAAGCAAAAAACTCTTTAAAAAATATAGTTGAATGTACATTTGAATTCTTTGTATTCATGTTGGACATATGGCATTTTCAACAAAAGTTTCAATTTAATTACTCTACTCTTCTAAAAAATCTACTCTTTTTTCCTTACACTTAGAATACATTTAGCTTTACACATCTTCATCAGTCATTATTTGTTGTAAAGTGTTATGAGCTTTTAAGTATATATTTTTAATGTAAAATGTGTTTTATACAATTATTATTACTTATTAATTCATAAATATTTTTGTTGCATCATATGGCAATTTACAAACTTAACTAACATTGTTGTGTTATTTAAAAAATGTCAAATTATTTACAATTTTAAGAGTTGTGAGGGTCTGCAGCGGTCCTCAATTTCCTATTTGAAATATATATTTTTTTACATGTTGGTTGCACCACATGACTTGGACTTCGATAACTGTTATTTTTTCAAATATTAATTAAGTAGTGAAGTGTCTTTAAATGCTGAAATATTGTCCCAAACTAGTTAATATGGTTTCTTTTTTAGAATTTAATTCGTGTAATTAAGCTTTTGTCTTCATTATGATATCAGGACAGTTGTACCATCCAGACATGAAATTGAAAAAAAAAAAAAAAATTATATGATTTGTAATCAGAGCCATGAATGGATTTGTGATGGACATTTTCATCTTTGGTTATTGATACTACTTTCGATATAGGCTCTGAACCCACAGGAAGCGGGACACCCGTGCGAGCTATAGTGACCGGCTCATAACTCTCTGCGCGATGCTGAGTGCTGATAGCTTTTCCAGAAGAGCCTTTAAACTTCACTTCTCTCTGCGAGCTGTCCAGGAGCCTCAGGGGGAACAGGTTTCATACATTAATCAAAGTAAAGTGCAAAAGCACAATGCAGTGTCTCCACAGGATAACAGGCCACTTTTCAGTTTGGCATGGCGCTTTGAAAGCTTATATAAAAGCCAGAGGCGGTTCATATGCTTTGAGTCCTTGTAACGTAGGGCATGAAAACTCACTCTCCGGGCCCAACAAAGTGGAACCCATATGAACAAATAAACAGAGGTTCTCTGATCTTACAAGGTCCAACGTAGGGGATGTTGTTTGCTATTTTAGAAGTAAAAAATAGAAAGGTTATTTATTCTGAAGGCGCATGAGTGCTACAGATGTGAGTTTGGTAGAAAGAGCCTGTGGCTCTTGAACAACTCACGGACATGCTTCGAAGTTTATTTACGTTTGTAAAGTAGATGATGTGTGTCCATTTGATGTGTGCACGTAGCTGTTGATTGACAGTGCATGTGGAATAACTATAATATTACACTGTGTATGTAATCTAGTTACTGTGTGTGTATGTAATGAGAAAGTTGACTTTGTGTAGTACAGTGATGACTGCTGAATGCATAAACGCATGTGCATACGTTTTTGAGTTTTATTAAAACAATAAGCTAAAAGAGGTCATGATTTACAGTGATTTTACTTCTTCTACAAAATAACTTGGTTTCCGTAATTTTTTTTTTTTTTTTTCGTAAAAAAAATTGTGTATAAACCTTTCAAGATGGACCTTCCGTGAGCTCCAAAGTTATTCATCTGTGGTCTATGCTTCTGTTGAAATTGAATGTAGTAGGCTAATTCCAGGTAAAACAATGTAGGTCAAACAAGCCCATTCCTATGAAGCACAGAATGATGTTAGGCTTCCAAGACTCTAAAATTTCTTATGCATTTTGTTGTACACTACTGTTCAAAAGTTTGGAATCAGTAAGATTTATTTATTTTTCCAAGAAAATAATACTTATATACGTTGTATTAAATTGATCACAAGTAAAAAAAAAAAAACAAGAGTTTTACATTGATATAAAAGGTTTTAAACAAATGCTGCTCTTTTGGACTTTCTGATTCATCAAAGAATCCTGAAAAAAACGTATCAAGGTTTCCACAAAAATATTGTAAAATGTGAAAATATTTGTCCTGCTTAATAAGAAATGTTTCGGTAACACTTTATTTTAGAGACCAATTCTCACTATTAACTAGTTGCTTATTAGCATGCCTATTATTGAAATTGGCTTTTTATAAGTACTTATAAAGCACATATTCTACATGACCATATTCTATATCCTTAATCCTACCCAATACCTAAACTTAACAACTACCTTACTAACTATAAATAAGCAGTAATTAGGAGTTTATTGAGGCAAAAGTCGTAGCTAATTGTTAGTTAATAATGAGAACTGGAACTTAAAATAAAGTGTGACCAATGTTCCTTTTGCAAATCAGCATATTAGAGTGATTTCTGAAGGATCACGTAACACTGAAGCCTAAATTAATGGCTGCTGAGTATTCAGCTTTGCCCTTACACGAATAAATTACATTTTACTTATAAAATATATTAAAATTGAAAACAATTGTAATAAACAATTAATTGTAATAAAATTTACAAAGTTGCTGTTTTAACTATATTTTGGATTAAATAAATTCAGCCTGTGTTCTGTGCTCTTTCAAAAACATTAAAACATCTTACTGACCCCAAATGTTTGAAAGGAAGCGTATATTTAACACTTAATTTTTATACTTATAACTGAAGGCTATAAATCAATAGTTTTATATTATACCGTTTTTTTCTCTCCGTAACAACCTTTGTTAGTGAAATCGTGGGAATGCAGTGCATTGTCTCATAAAAGTTATTAAGTACACAATATGGTGCATTTTTAGGTACATTTATTTCATATTTTGTCTGTGTAATAAATTGACATGATACAATGTGTATTTTTGTGCCAATTATCATCTCCAGGTCAAGTCTGATGACAGGTGGACACGGGTCGGGGCATGCCGTGAACCCGTGGCTGGTTAATGAGTCTGAGGAAACCAGAGGACTCGGCTTTGGAGAAATCAAACACCAACAGCAGCAGATTATAGAAGGTATATTGCATATGAGATTACTTTGCAATTCTTTCAGTCTTATAACTGATGTGACAAGATGATCATCTATCTCCTGATGGGATGAGACATTTTTAAGAAGCCCTTTTTTGAATTTACACCGCCATTATGAGATCTGCTCCTCATTTGAGAATAGTAACTGGTAGGAGTTTTGAGAAAAAGCAGGAACCGTTTTGTCTACCCTAGTTATACTTTTAGCTTCAAGGTTGCAGCTAAAGTACCTTGTGGCTCACCGTGGCAGCTGCCTCTGTCAAACTTGACATCAGATCACACTATATGTCATTTAAATGTCAGAGATGCCAACACCCTGCTGCTAATGCTTTTCTCTCTCTCTGAGGCTCATTTAGATGGAATTTATGTACTTTTCTATTGTTTTTCTTACCCACATGAGATGAGCATTTAGCTTGTCCTTCAACGCCTCATGATTTGCAAGATGTAAACCACAGGAACATAAAATATGCACGTTAAACCATAATTTTTGGATATTTTTTTTTTCTTTCTTTTGTACAATTCTGTCTAAATATGTCTCTATTCTCATGCGTCTTTCTCTTTAGCTCAGGATGCTGGCCTGGATGCTCTGGCAGCAGTCATAAGTAGACAAAAACAGATGGGTCAGGAGATCGGCAATGAGCTAGGTGAACAGAACGGTAAGTAAAAAGCGCAGTAGCCTATATGTGATAGCTCTGGCTGAACATTCAGATGTTTTTCTGTGAATAACGTCTAATTTGCGGTCAGCTTGGTTTTACTTTGTCACACCACTCTCTCGCTACACTACATATGATGTCATTGGCTCTAAAATGAGCTGAGGCTGGGGTTAAAGTGGAAAATTTGGAACAGGCAGCTTGGAAACCCGCTGTCACCTGGTCACGTTTTTTTTAGCTCCTTCCTGCTGCAATGTGTCAGACATATTTTCTAAACATGAGACCTGTGTCCTTTGCACAGAGACATCACAACATTGTGGTGAATCTATCTGAGTTGTAATGTGAGAACATGGAGGAGTTGCATAGTGCATGATGTAGTCAAAGTCACATGGAGGAGACTGAGTTCAGAGCAGTAGTCTCATCTGAAGGCTGCAGCTGCTTTTGACTTTTCCCACACTGTTCTTCAATCTGTCTAGCCAAGCTGGTTAAGTGAGACATACAAGAGTGGGGAAAACGGATAGAGATATATAATTATACATTTTTGAAGTGAGACATTCAATCCACCAAGATCTTTTTGCTGAAATACAATATTTTCTCAAAATGATCGGCAACACAAAAATTCGCTAAAGATGACTTGTCAGGGTTACAGCAATTTATACAGCCAGATAAACCTGAGCGGGAATTATTTTTCTTATTGCATTCACTTATGTAGTGTTAATTGATCCTTCACAAAGATCCTCCCCCTTTTGTTACTGTTGCTACATTCGACAAGCCATGGCACTCTCACGCCATGCATCATAGGGATGTAACGATTAACCGCGAGCCAGTAGAAAATCGATTCAAATATGTGACGATTCAAATCGTTTGAGATGCCAAACAAATCGCGATACAATTGGAGTAGGAGTTTATATGAATGTACACTGAACAAAATTATAAATGCAACACTTTTGTTTTTGCCCCCATTTTTCATGAGCTGAACTCAAAGATCTAAGACTTTTTCTATGTACACAAAAGGCCTATTTCTCTCAAATATTGTTCACAAATCTGTCTAAATCTGTGTTAGTGAGCACTTCTCCTTTGCCGAGATAATCCATCCACCTCACATATCAAGATGCTGATTAGACAGCATGATTATTGCACAGGTGTGCCTTTCCAAAGTCTTAGATCTTTGAGTTCAGCTCATGAAAAATGGGGGCAAAAACAAAAGTGTTGCGTTTATAATTTTGTGCAGTGTATCTCTGAGGGGAACTGAAAAGTTTACGTGGTATTTTCTTTTCATCTTGCCATATTATGCACAATGCATATTAAAGTAGTGTTCATAAGCGCAGCTCTGCTTTGTTTACAGCGGTAACCCAGGAAACACTCTATCATTGCTGTTCATAAGCGCCACCTGCTGTCAGAGAGTGAATCTGCGTCTCATTCAGCTCGTCTGCTGTTTAGTTCAGATGTTTTATTTAGTATAGTTTAACAAAAGTAAAGTCAGACCATTCTGTTTTTGCTTCAAATTTCGAAATTATACAGTCTAATTTAGATAAAAAACTGCTCATGCTGCATGTATGCTGCATCTTTGTTTGGATCATGATTAAAATCCAGTGGTTGCCTCTAATTTTAAATGGAAAGAGCACAGACAAAGCCTTAGTTTGTTCATATTACGAGATTTCTTTTATGTGTGTTACTTACTTGTTTGATTTGGGGTTTGTTTTAAAATTTTAATTTAGTTTTGGTATGTTTCAATTTCATAAAGAAACTTGCAGCAATAGCCGAATAAAACGACACCTTTTCATTTACTGTATAATTAGGGCTGTCGCGATAACTGCAATATCGCAATACCGCGCTATTGACGAGCAAACTGCAGAGGAATGCAAGAACCGCAGCAACCGCGATTTTTGCGTTTTCTTTTTTCGTAAAGGTTACGCCCTTCTCGTTTTACACCATGCATGTGGACTGAATATTAAACAAGTTAGTAATGATAACATAATGTGTACCATGCTGATTTGTACAGAGGCTCCGTAGATTTGCACTTAACAAGCCTAAACAGACAGTGAATGAGAGAGAGATCGACTGAGCGCGTGCGATTACTTGCGTCTGTTCTCCAGGCTGAGTCATATGTATTTGTGAAAATAGGTTGTCATGTCCAAGGAAAGCGAAATTCCTTGCATAGCTGGTCAGCTGAGCCTTCTAAAGTGGCGCTCAAAGTTATTTTTGAACGTGTAGTTGAATGACAGTCCCTTTCCACCACCTTGTGGTGCAACACTGTAACTGCACTGACTGACAGCCCGTCTAGAACGCGCACAGGTGGAAATATCAATAGAAAGTCTCTTGTCCAGTCAGATTAGGAGATCAGATTACAGCTAGGCTAACTGTTATACATATAGGCTAACGATAGCCTAATGATCTTATTGTCAGGTTTATGTTCTATGTGGACCTTTATTTTGTCATTCTCTTCTGTTTACTTCACTTCCTGTTTCAACGCTATTTGGTTTCGGTCCTTCATTTCTTTGTAAGTGGGCAAACTTACAAAATCAGTAGGGGATCAAATAATTATTTTCCCCACTGTATATATGTGTGTGTGTGTGTGTGTATGGCGATAATACCGCATACTGCGCTATTGAGCCACTCAAAATTACCGCAAGGGAAATTCCCTCACCGCGACAGCCCTATGTATAATGTCTTCAATCTCATTTTGTAAAAAAAAAATCATGAGAAAATCAATTCGTGAAATCAAAATCGTGAATCGAAACGAATCGTGAGTTGAGTGAATCGTTACATCCGTAGTTCTCACGCAGTGAAAAATAAATTTTTCACTGCGAAGCAAAGAGGAAACTGACAACGCGCCGACAGACAAGACAGAGCAGGTTACTTTTGGTATGAAACAAATCTCAACTTTCCAATATTGTCTTTTTTGTTTTTTAAAGAAATTCAAACTATAAATACCGTTTTGTGGCGTATGTCGTGACCGATCACTGGAGCGCCTCAGTTCAAGCGACACGTAAACCGATCATCTCTTCCTCTTTACTAGTTATAGCACAAAATAAACATGAATAAACATCAGAAGGCATCTTGTTTCAACCACGCAAAGACGTCAATACACACCATTTTTCAAGTTCAAGTTCACCGACATTAATATACTCTCCTGTCTGGCTTGTTTGTCGGAAAAAATGGCAGACTTTGTGTTATGATTGGTTAGATCGCCTATCAGTTAAACTCCGGCGAAGGGTCAATTCCAAGGTTTACATTTCCTCTCTGTCAGATAATAGTCATTCTGCACTCTGTGATGTTTAAAAGATGTTAAAACATTACTTTGTGATGCTAAAAGCTGATAGGCAGAAATAAAAGTTTTTTTTTTTAATGTTTTTGCTCACCCAGGCTGTAGTTCTTTGATCAAAAATACAATAAAAACTGTAATGCTGTGAAATATTATTACAACTTAGCTGTTTTGTATTTTAATATATTTTAAAATGTAATCTATTCCTGTTACGGCAAAGCTGAATCAGCCATTACTTTACTCCACCATTACTCCAGTCGTCAGTGTCACATGATCCGTCAGAAAGCATTTTAATGTGCTGATTTGGTGCTGAAGAAACATTTCCTATAGTATCACAGTTGAAAACAGTTGCAGCAGTGCTGATTAATATTATTCTTTGATGAATAGTGAGTTCAGAAGAACAACATTTGTTTGAAATAGATTTTTTATCAATGTCTCAACTGTCACTTTTGATCAGATTAATGCATTCTTTCTAAATAAAAGTTTATTAATTTATTAAAAAAATTATCTTACTGACCAATACTTTTGAACAGTATTGTAGGGGAAGACAGCAGGAGGCAGAGGAAAAAAGTATTTTTTGTATTTGTATTTTTTGATGCAAGTTCACCCTCCTCCCTGTTGCTTTTGTTGGCACAGTGAAGGTTACCCACAATACTTTTTCAGGGGGCAGCGTAATTACTATGGACCACTTCCAGTGTCACTACTCTTTCCTGTCTGCTTCAGCAACTGAAAAGAACTTGAAAAGAGTCGTATGTTTCCAAATGTTTCAAAGGTCACATTTGGTACTTTTATTAAATAGAGATGATCAATTAATTTGACTTGGGGAAAAAAGGAACTGTTTTATATGTGCGTCCAGAGATTAGTTATATAATACAGTTTTACATAGCCTAAACAAATCTCAGGTTCATCATCGTGGTGACCTTCTGGTGGAGACTAATGCTGGGAATTGCAGGCACTTGGCTGCTTTTCACCGTCTCTGCCCCGTCTCAGTCTATTCAGGGCTCAGCGTGATTGATTTAGTCTGCTTCTTGCTTACCCCAACTAAACATAGGAGTGAGAACAAATTATTTGAACGGAACCTCAATTTTTCTCGCTTCTTTTTCTTAAGAGTGCAGCATCAGTGCTTTCTAGAACAGGAGTTTTGAGAGCAGTAATTGAGATTGAGTAGTCTCTGTTTCGTAGGCTCACATTTAAGAGCTGATAGAGTTATGGTTCTGTTCTGCACTACAGTCCAACAAACCTCCCCTGGATTTCATCTGCAAGAGTATTTTACTTGCAGATAAAACGCCTCTCCCACATGCCCATTAAAATTCTGCTTTCTTCTGGAAACCAGCCCCATGAAAACCTGTCACAGAAGGTCTTGAGTATAGAGTCTTCTATCTCAAGTCACAGACAGTGACTCAGCAGAAGGGGTTCCTTCCAAAGTGCTGTAACTTTGTGCTCCTGATGCACTTTAAATAGTTTATACAGCACCTGAACAGTGTTTACAGAAAGCATTCACGTTGTTACTTTTTTCTCCAAATTATGAATCCATATTAACGTATTAAAATATTTTTTCACCATTCAGTAAATTCATAAGTTCAAACACATTTATGATTAACATCTTTGATGAATTCATCTGATTAAAGGCTGGAATATACTACACGACTTTTACATGAATTGGAACATATTTTAAAATGCTAGACATTATACACTTACTGACTTTGTAAACAGTCACAAAGGAAAAACTGGGCATCATACACTAAACGACTGAGGATCCTACACTACCAGACTTTAAAGTTGTTCCGTTCACAACAAACCCACGCAGAAACCTGCACCTTGTTACTAGGAGACGTGTGACAAATGAAAACAATGTGTTCTAAAATCAGCTGAAAATATTAAACATTTGATATCCTCTGACTGGATGGAATCAAAGTCTGAAGCTAAAAAATCGGAGTCTGTGACCATCATACACTATGTGATTTTTTTATAAAATCTGTCGACTCAAATCTGCAGAATGGCTCTGATTTTCGGCAACTAGCATCGACTTCTCCAGCCTGTAAATTGGGGGAAAATCGGGGCAAAAGTCATGTAGTGTATTCCAGTCTTAACACAATAAATGCAGTATTTGTTTTTTCCACTTCCTGAGTCTATGCTAATGCTAAGGCGCAGTCACATTAGCTACATTTCAGCAAAATTTTGCGGGCAATAAAGGTCCATTGTAGATTATCAATAGTGTAATGATGTATGAAGCACAGCTCACACAGAAGTCACTTTCAAACCAAGCAACTCAAATTTGCATGACCAACTGATCTCAATGCGAAATCAATGCGAGTGGGGAAATCTTTTGCCCTCATGCGAAATTCCAGATTGTGTGGATTCTTATTAAAAATGACTGTATTTCACCAGCAAAAATTAGCTGAATTGGCATTTTATAAGTATTGACATTGGTGATATTGTACTTCATTAAAAGATGCAATTTAAACAAATATTTCAATATTTATACATTTAAAATATACTTCTTTATGCTCTAATCTACATTTAGGGTTGATTAATCACCAAAAACTGTGTATTTTAAATCATTCAATTTCAAAATTCACAGCTCTAGTGAAATGTTTAAAGTTTGAGGTTTTTATTTAGTCTTGGGTACTTCATGGTTGTTCTATATTTAAGAACAAAGTAAGTTTCAGTAATTCTATGATCTTTAAGTATTGGAATTTTAAACTCTACCAAATTAGCATTTGCACAATGTATTTTCCTGATCATGCTAGTTTGGATTGAAGTCTGGGCTCTGACTGGGCCATTCCAGCACTGCTAACTTCTTCTTTCCAAGCCATCCCTTTATAGTTTAGCTGTGTGCGCTTGATTATTGTTGCACTGGAAAATGAATCTTTACTCGAAATGCAGATCTCTGACTGACTCAAACAGCTTCTCTCTAAGCAGTTACCTGTACTTGGCTCTATCCATGTTGGTCTTGGTGCCAACAAGGTTTTCAGTTGCTCCTGCTAAAAAAGCAACCCCAGAGCATGATGCTGCCACTACCATACTTGATGGAAGAGATGGTGATGCCTTGGTCTTGGGCCATATTTGGTTTGTGCCAAACAGTTTCCTTTGCTTTATTTAGGTGAATCAACTCGACCCTTGACTAATCAAACCACAAAATTCTTCCAGAAGGTTTGGAGTGGCTTAAAAGTTTCATCACATGGCTTCTAGCAAACTTGAGCCATGATCTAATGTCGGCCTTTTTCAAAATTGCCGTTCTTGTAGCCATTCTCATGAAGAGAGGCAGAAAAAGTGAAGTGTTGAAAGAATTGTTGATGTCTACATAGTTTCCCCCATTTCATCCAAATGACTCAGTTTTGTCAGCATTGTAGCAGGCCTCTGATCATTTCTCTGGCAATTGACCTTCTGGCCTTGATTAGTCGATTTGGTAGATGGCCTGATCTTAGTAATGTTTGTATTCTGCCATGCATTTTCCGTTTGGTCACAATGCACATCACAGTGTTCCTTGGCAAACATGTGACTCTTCTAGTATTTTTATATCCTTCTGTAGGACGTTTGCTCCTCAAGACAATTTCATTCAACAGGTGGTTCCATGGTCTACATAAAAACACAGGACTGATCTGTTTCATTTGTGAGATGTCAAAATAGAACTAACTCAATATAACTTAGGGGTCATTCAAAGAAGTTTTTTTGACTACAGCACACATTTCATCACAGCTTTCTGAGTATGTCCCTGCATACATCAGGGTCCAAGATCATCAAGATTGGACCATGGATGATTGGAAGAAAGTGGCCTGGTCTGACAAATTAAGATTCCTGGTGCATCAGGAGTTAGGGCAATTGGATGCACTGTTGGGTGGACACAGGCCGGTTATGCTGTGTTGTTTTCTTGGGACACTTAAGCCCCATTATACCAATAGCACAATCCCTGACAGCTGTCAGGTATCTGAACATCGTTGCGGACCAAGTGCATCCATGCATGGCAACTGTGTTTCCTGCCGGTGATGGCCATTACCAAAATGGCCAGTCGTGGCCTAATGGTTAGAGAGTCGGACTTGTAACCCGAAGGTTGCGGGTTCGAGTCTCAGGTCCGGCAGGAATTGTCGGTGGGTGGAGTGAAAAACCAGTGCTCTCTTCCACCCTCAATGCTACAACTGAGGTGAGACCCTTAAGCAAGGCACAGAACCCCCAACTGCTCCCCGGGCGCCGCAGCAATATGGCTGCCCATTGCTCCGGGTGTGTGTTCATGGTGTGTGTGTGTTCACTACTGTGTGTGTGCGCACTTGGATGGGTTAAATGCAGAGCACAAATTCTGAGTATGGGTCGCCATACTTGTCACCACACGTCATTTTATGTAATGCGCCATGCCACACTGCCAGAATTGTCAAGGAGTGGTTCGAGGACCATGATGGTGAATTTCTGTTAATGAATTTCTCGAATGTTCTGAATTTCTTGAACATTTGTGGTTCGACTTGGAAAAGCGGGTTTGCGCTACATCACCACCACTCTGCAATGTACGGGAACTGGAGGACCTGCTGTTGACATTATGGTACCAGATACCCCAGGAGTTTTTTTTTTTTACGTTTTCTTTATAAAACATTTTATGTATTTTATATGCAAAATATATAGTTGCTTTTATAGTTCAGGAAGGTGGTCCTTGAAGAGGATCATAATATTTGTATAAAAAAAATTGGAAAACACCATTTTAGATTATATGAAGATTAATCTAGAATAGCTCCAGTCTCCGTTTATGCAAATGAAAGCAACCTTCGGAGCGACAACCAATACGATTAAAGATGAGATCTGACATGATCCATGAGCTACTGTTGTGATGGCTACTGTAATCATTTTGTGTAAGCGTGCTACAATTTTATTTGACATGTTTCTGACTACTTTTACGAAATTATGCGTAGTAAAGCACATTGAATCATTGAAAAGCCTGTAAAATTGGCAATGAAATGTTTTGAAATGCGTTATTTGTATGAAAGCAAAGACAATCTTATAAATCATCAGATATAGTGAATAAATGTACCATATTAGCCATGTTATTAATATTTTAATAATAATATTGAGTTATTGACCACTAGTATAAGTAGACAAGTGACCCGCATGTGTCTTTATGCCTCTTCTTTTGTTCCTTTCCTTTTAATACATACGCTACTGATGACATGTTTTGGCTCTTACTGTCTCACACGCACACTTAAATTGCAGTCAAGACCTCAGATACCACAGTAAGGAATTCAGAAGGTCAGCTGATTACTAATGGTGCTGTCTGGCGGTAGAGGAACAACCCAAGGACTTCATCTGAGAATTGAATTGCATCGGGTTGATTTGTGCTTATAGCTCCAGTTTCCTCAGATCGGGACTTGTGAAACGTATTCACTGTTTCTCTTTTAACTACATGAGGTAGCGCCATTAAAGACGATAGTGTTTTTTGGTGTGCATTATTTGAGTGATCATCTGAAAATGACTATATATCCAGAATAAGGCATCACTGTTCCGACGGCGTGTTTTAGCCGCTCCATTACAGTCTAGTATTATATGACATGATCGACAGTGTAACAAAGTAATAAGATAGTTTAATGCCCTAAACGAGACAGCAGAAAATGGATCGCTTTTACAAAAAGGGCAAGAAAAAAAGCTTCTTCCTGTTGCCGTATAACCTTCTTGTCCTCTCGCATGTTCTTTTTTTCTTTGAATTAATTTTTTTCCTCCCAAGAACACTCTAGTTCTCTAACAGTGTTTTACTGTAGATTAAACATCAACTTCGCACTGTGGATCGCCGGATCGGCTTTCACCGTGGGCGAAGCGGAGTTCAGCCCGGGGTCACCACATGTGGTTGCTGCAAGCCCGCCGGACGCTCCTTAGGGCTGTGAAGGGTGGTCAGTAGTTAACATGACTCTGATGCTGCCTGCTGACTCTTGAGTACTGTCAACATACTGGCAAAACTGGCCTGGCTCAGACATCCTGATATCCTGGTGCTGACCATTTAACCAGAGCCGGAAAGTCAAAAGGGAGTTTACGTGCCCTGTTCATTTGACTGGTACTGAGCTATTTTAAGGACAAAGTGCAGGCTGTTCTGACTCACAGACTGTAAGTATGTTTTTTATATTTAAAGAATTTGCCACTGACGATTCAAACACGAGTGTTTTGGGCAGTGTAGAGTAGCACTTGTTGTTTGTCATTATTCCAATCTCAAATGCAGACATGGTTTTATGTTTATGCGGCGCGATGCAACGCAACGCGTAAAAAGACAGTATAAGTCATTATAATCCATAATTATGTCCCCACTGGATGCAACAAATGCCTTGTTTATAATAAGTTTTAATGTTTTTGTCTCGTCGCTCTGGCCAGGACATGCCATCACAGTTTGGTAAGGGGCGTAACATTTCCGTCACACGCTTGAGGTATTCGGCCAATCAAAACGCACTAGATAGCTGGCCAATCAGAGCACAGCTCGCTTTTCAGACCGATGAGCTTTGTAAAAATCGACGCGTTTCAGAAAGGCGGGGCATAGAGGAGAAACAATAATGTACAGTATGTGGAAAATAATGTGTTTTTTGAACCTTAAACCGCATAAACACATTTCATTACACCAAATACACAAAATAATGTTCTTTTTAGCAGCATCATATGACCCCTTTAAATGATTATCATTGCACTTAAAGGGTTAATTTATCCAACTATTTTGAAAATTCTGTCATCATTTACTGATCATTTGTAAGCGAATTAGACTATTTTCATCTTCAGAACACAAATGAGAATATTTTTAATAAAACCTGGAGAGATTTATAATCTCTTTATAAAATTTGAATTAAACCAGTGGAGTCACATGGCTTACTTTCACAATGCCTCTTTTTGAAGCTTTGATTACAAAGTCATTCAATGGATGGACAGAAGGTGTTATTAAAAAATATTTTGTTTGTGTTCTGTAGATGAGCTCTAAGGGGTTTGTAGCGACATCAGGGTGAGCAAATGATGCTTCATTTTTATCCTAGGCCTATATCTGTAAATACATTGGGGTACGAAAGTAAATAAGATTGAAAACCTGAAATGCAAAGTTTAATATATCCTGGAAATATATTGGGTATATATATATATATATATATATATATATATATATTGTTTTTGACAATTTTAAAACAAAGAAACATTGTGAAGTAAAATGGAATAAGAACTTTTTGAGGTTCTTCACTGCTTTTTATGTCCCTAATTAATTAAGCAAATTTGTACAAACACAATACACATTTTCTTGCTTCCATCGAAACGCAAGATTCTCTTTGGAAAATTGTCATTATACTGGATAACATGAATCACCAGGTTTTGCTCAAATTTGTCGAGTTCATTCATGATCGAGTAGTCATCGAGTCAGAAGGAGGGACATATTAAATCCAATTTAATTTGAATCATTAATTTTACTCTTAACTACAAATGGTAGCTGTATTATATGAGGGAAAAATTATAAACAGAAGCATTTGCACTAGTGGTCTTTTTGGAGATTATTGGTCTTATTTGCAGATGAGCCAATCACCCCTTACATTCACATGAAAAATGCTCTATGGAATGAAC
Source organism: Sinocyclocheilus anshuiensis (assembly GCF_001515605.1). NCBI lineage: Eukaryota > Metazoa > Chordata > Actinopteri > Cypriniformes > Cyprinidae > Sinocyclocheilus > Sinocyclocheilus anshuiensis. The sequence continues at coordinate 328,625 of NW_015549690.1, read as the reverse complement.
TCTATATGTGTTTAACACTATACTGTCTAACTGCAAAAACCCAAGAAAACAGACTCACTTTAGCTTCCAAATACAACATGGCAGCAATTATTCCTCTGTGTGTTACAAAAAAGTCCTATATCAACAAAGTGTTACTTTTTTGTGTTGAAAGTCAACATCGTTTGAGTTTATTGGTGTGGATGGTTCTCAGATATTTGGCCTGGAGCTATGACATCAGCGCGTGTCATTGGCGGGTGAATTAGTGCGGTTATTTGTGATGACTGTGCACTGCAAAAGAGCCTTTTTTCTTAGAGGGCAAATGAAGTTGAAGTTTGCTGGGTCAGTACAAGGTGCCTCATGTTACTGGCAATACAAGGGTCATCATGGCATGCCAAAAGTTTCTGTTATTTGCTGTTTAAACATTCATTGGTCTTTGGGTGAGTATACTTATGCATTTTGCTCTGTCTTTTTTCTTAGGGTGGTCAACCTGGGCAATGAAACAGCCAAGTTCATTTATATTCTACGCTCTGAATTATTGATTGATATTTTAATGATATGCTGCAGACTGGAATGTACCACTGAGAATTTCATTGGAACTCTGTTACAATGACAATAAAGTAAAGTATGTATAGTAATGCTCAATTAACATTAACTCTATATGGAGATTCCGTCTTTATAGGGATCTCAGTGTGTCCTTCTATAAGGCCAGAAGAATTACTGCTGCTTGGTTTGTTACCCACCTTAACCTCTCCTCATATTTTAGAAATAAACCCATCTGAAGAAAATGCAGTCATGTGCTAAATATTTCTCAGATGGTCCTCACACTCACTGACCTTTTCTCATTTAGTTAATCACCCTCATCTCAGTTTTACATCTGAACGGACTCTATTTTGCCAGTATTTTTACTAAAGTGACTTGTATAGGAAATAAACAGCACTTCTGTTGAGACAAGTTTGGAAACTCTCCAAAACCGTCATGTTGTGGTGATCGACTGCAAAGACTACGATGAGTCCTTCAGGGTGAAACTATCATGAATGTTGTTTGTGTTGAGGAACTGAATGCAATGTGATTTACAAGCTGAGGTTATGAGGGTTTTCCGGTGTATTTCATGTATAACGACCAGTCTTTGCGCTGGTAGATATGTCATACTCTAGAGCAAATAGACTCTGTCTGTGGTGAGGTCCATAGAGGAAGCAGACAGGCTCTGTACATGGCAGATCTACTGCGGATAGAGAGAATGCCAGAAGTCATAAAACAGTCATACAGATAAAAACTGAGCTGGAGGTCCAAGATCAGAGTAAATCTAGAACATCCCATTGATTTGTTTAATATGTCATTGTTATATATCTAAATATGAAATGGATGTCATTGAATCAGCATTTGGAAAGAAATTAAAATTACTGCTTTGCTCAAATGCACACGTTGTTGTTTTTAAGGGGAATAGTTCACCGAAAATGAAAATTCTGTCATCATTTACTCATCATGTCATGTTATTTCACACCCGTTTGAGGTTTTTTCATGGAACTCAAAAGATGAATTTCTGAAGAATACCCTACCACTCCAAATTTGGGGTTGTTACTGTTTTTTAATGTTTTTGAAAAGCTTACCAAGGCTGTATTTATTTGAACAAAATGTATGTATGTAAAATAATATATTACAATTAAAAATTTTATTTTATTGATTTATTTATTTTAATTTTTCAGTAGCCATTACTTCAGACTTCAGTGTGACATGATCCGTTAGAAGTCATTTTAATATGCTGATTTGATGCTTGAGAAGCATTTATTAATATCATTATCTTATAATGTTTAAAACAGTTGTGCTGCTTAATATTGTTGTGGAAGCTGTGATACATTTTTTTCAGGATTCTTTGATAAATAGAACGTTTAAAACCACTTATTATTGTATTTATTTATTTATTGTAACCATTTAAAAACATTTACTGCGATCAATTTAATGCATCCATGCTGAACAGAAGTATTTATTAATCAAACCAAACAAAAATAACTGACTATTTTTTTTTTAAATTGGAACTAGATATCCATATATTTTTATTTCCTTTTGAAGGATGCAGCATCTCACACAGCTGTGATGCTTGTGCTTGTGGCCTCAGCTATATTCCTGGCATCAGGAGACCTTTAGTAGTCTGATATCTTTTACACTGCACAAATACTGTCAGTAGTTTTTGAAAGACTGTACAGTTTATATAAAGCCAGGGTGCAGTAACTAACTTGTGCTTTGTAACTTGGTAACAGAAACAAAACAGACAGGAACTGCATTATTTTGCAGCTGTATTTGATTGGTTTCAGGCTTTTCAAATATTTAAAGGCTTCATATCGTCTCCATGTTTTTTTTACTAGTTTTTTTAACATTCCTATTAAAGTCATATCACTTTTTCCAGCTCTGACAGATCCGACATGTGCACAAAGGGCAGCGTATCAGACTGTGAGTTCCAAAGCTAAAGAACTGTAAAAAGTCAAAGGATGTTGTCGTTGCTGGCTTCTGTTGCCATTCTTTGTTGGAGTGATAAAGAAACAGAGACGAGACAGTGGGAAGGTTTCTCCATCTGCATCTCTGGGGCAGGCCTCTATCCATCATGTCTCATCTCATTCTCTCTTCATCCCTACTTTCTCACTCCTCTGCTTGGCCTCAGTGTCAGCCTGTAGTGACTTACAATAAGATTAGGGGGCCTGAGCCAGGCCTCCCAGCAGAGACCCATGAATAGAGCATGTTTGGGACGTCTGACGACTTGTGTAAAGGTAGCATCATCAATCACAGCTCTCTTTATTCTCCATGGTTTGATTCATTCACTAAGGTCTTTTTTCTATGGCTATCCCATGTGAAACAATACAGCAAAGAAGTTTTTGTTGAAAAAGGAAATTCTAATCACACATAATTAAGATGAACATGAGTTGTGGTTTGTCATTTTGTCATCCTGACAGAGATAAGAGAAAGACTGAATAAGATAACGATGACAGTCATCCTAGAAACACAAACTGGCCACAACCTGAATTAAGTTATTTTACAAAAATCAGCAAACTGCAACAAAGCAGGAACAAAACTCATCTCCAATCACCTGTGAGCAGAATAGGATTGGACAGATGGAAAAGGAGAAAAACACAAGAGCTTCAAAGGGGAGCTGTAACATAGCCACATATTTATAGCCTACTAAAATATTGGCTATTCGAACCAAATCTACTCTTAGTATTAGTATAGGCCTACTTGTTTTTTTTTTTTGTACCTTATAAAGGAAAAAAGTCATCCCACTCCTCTACGTCTACTACTATCATTGCTTGGATTACAGCGTCACGCGCCTCCTTTTTGAACGTGATTTTTCTTCAATCCCTCATTGAAGAAAAATCAAGAAGGCGCGTGCGGAGGGGGCGGAATATTGGACAAATTACGCTACAGCACTTATATTTTTGCACTGATTGGCTATTAACTGTGAGCAGACAGAGTGTCAATCAATGCATTGGAGAATACAGTGAACATAAATGAAAAGAAACGAAGTTGCTTGTCAGGTTTTCCTAACAAGCAACCATATTTTTTAAAATAAGCCCAAAAAACCGCAACCCGCGACCCGAGATTTTTTCACGCAACTTTACAAAAAAAGAAGCCCAAAGTCGCGTATAATACGCGGACTTGGCCACTCTGGTAAACACGTGTATGGTATTTCCTGGAGTCGTGAGCTGTATTTCTTCGGTGATGCATATGTGGACTTTCTTCGCAGGGGTGCCCTCTAGTATTCAGTATGAATGACACGCAGAACCAAACTGAAAACTGTGTTTAAAAAACTGAGGTATTTATTGAACCTTGGGCTAACTGTATTGTTCCATTCCTACTGTTTACTCGAAAATACTGTATAACAGGAATATCACAAACTGAGTGCAGACTCAGAGTACTAACCTATGAAAAATATTTAACATGAAGTCTAGCATTTTGCACATTTGCACCCCCCCCCCGGTTACACTGATGGTACTCAAAAAAAATTTCAAAGGTTGGCAGGTCTGTAAGTGGTTCCTCATGCGGATGAACTTGATGTTGGCTGTTCCCAAACCTAGTGAGCTTCTCCCTCAGGCATTGTTGTTCCAAATGATTCCAACTTATGCCGAGTTCACACTGCACGATTTTCACTTGGTACCGAAATACCGGGTCTTTTGACAACACTATTTCATATAACTCCTCCCCGAACTTCCCGCTGCCCTGTATCTTGGTCTCTCATTGGCTGTAGGTCATCGCCGATGTGTTTTTCAGTCAGAACTCATTTCACACAGCGTGATTGTGAATTCCCTCAGATCGCGTCTTTTATAATTCACACTGCGTGATTGTCACTCGCGTGAACGAGCACCGATTTTGGGCATTTGTCGGCGATTTCGCAAAACCTGTCGGCGAGTGAAAAATCTGGCTAAAATCGTGCAGTGTGAACAAGGCATTAGGGGGCTTTCACACTGGCAGTTAAGTTCAAAACAGGGTGTGGTTTGCATGAAAAAATGGTCATGTGAAAGTTGTCATGTGGACCCCAACCTGAGACTACCTGAAGATAGTCAGTAAATCACTACATCTTGTCAGTAAAGTCGCTTCTGTGATTAGTAGTAAATCTCCAGCATGTGCTTTCAGATGGAGCGGCATTTACTACATTTGCCGTAGTTCACTGACAAGCTACGCAAAATCTCGTTCAAAACTGCAGGCGATTCATTGCCGATTATGAACGCGATTTTGTGTAGCTTGTCAGTGAACTACGGCTCTGTGTAGTAAATGCCGCTCCATCTGAAAGCACGTGCTGGAGATTTACTACTAATGACAGAAGAGGCTTTACTGACTAGATGCGCATGAAAATCGCATTCGATTTTTTTTGCACAGCCCTACCTGAAGAAGGTGGTCTGAGTTCGGTTGCAATGGAACTGTGGCGCGGTTCGTGTGAATGTGAAAGCAACTCAGACTCGGGTGTCCACTTAATCAGGAAGTAAAGTAACATACGCATGCGTTTTGGCCGATGACGATGCCATTAGTTCAACAAAACACATGTAAGGGATGTCAGTGGTGATGATTTACCTTGCATACGAGCAAGAGTGAGCGTGCAGTGTAATTGCGTATAGTGAGTGTAGTCAGAGCAGCAAATGAATGGCTCACAATCAGCTGTCTCCTCAAAACAGTCCATATCCTTCATGCGACAGACACACAAGTGTCGTTCATGCTGCGCATAATAACAACAAATTAATAATAATAATAAAACCCACAATATATTCATCCGTGTTCTGTTTTCTATCATGCGCCTTGCACGTTTGTTATGACATAGATGAATGCAAATGCACCTGGGTTCAAGTTCAAGAATCAAGTGAGTGTGATACCAGACCAGCACTGCAGGGGATGACAGGAACAATCTCACTCAGGCTTGGACCGCAGCAAACATGTCCAGTGTGAAAGCCCCCTTAATTGAACTACCTCACTTAGGCCAAGTTATAAGCTAGCACTTATCCTTCACAGTGCAGTTTCATAATGCATTGTGAATAATTAATCGAACATGGCGACTATAATGAATAAAATTCATTCAGTACAAGTATTGATAAAATATAGTTTAAAATAAGTAAAGGTTAAAAAGCCATTACTTTACCACAAATTAGTGTATTCTATTTTTATTTATCCTTATTAAATGATCATTCTTTTCATAAAAGTGACGTGACATGTAGCCAATTATGGTGTCTCATACTGAATCTGTGCTCTGCATTTAACCCATCCAAGTGCACACACACAGTAGTGAACACACACACACACACACCGTGAACACACACCCAGAGCAGTGCAGCCATGTGCTGCGGCACCCAGGGAGCAGATGGGGTTCGGTGCCTTACTCAAGGGTCTCACCACAGTCCGACTCTAAACATTAGGCCATGACTGCCCCCTAATTTTCATGTTGTATGTATTGTGCCCTTTCCATTTGTATGGTGCACTGATTTCCTGTCATTGATTTCAAATGACAGGGGTTTTCAAACTGGGGTCCGAAAACCCCCAGTTGGTCGCAAGAGGGATCTAGGAGATCTGCAGAAAATTAAAGGGAAAAAAATATGAAAATAAATTTTTTAGAGCTGTCAAAGTTAACTATAAAACTGCCCTGGATTAATATTTGAAGAGTTTGGTTCCAAAACACGATAAACGGCATTTAAAAAAAAAATTGAGTTCCCGCCAAAATCAGTATTGTATCTGGTCGGTATTGAAAAGTCCATTTTTAATTTTACGCAAAATGCGATATCCGCCGTGTTATTCTGTCATGTTTTCTCCCTATCTTTCCAAACCCCGACAAACGCCAGTCTCCCTTCTCTGCAGAATGCGATACATCCTCTCAACCAATCACAGCGCACCATTCTCAAAATGGATTTATAGCGTTTTGGAACCAAACTCTTCATTTATTGTTAAAGCTTTATACAAATAAATTTGAATGAAATAAAAAAAATTCTCTACATGTTTCTACATCTAAATAGTGGTCAGATTAAAGACACACCTAATATAAAGTCAGTGTTTATTTTTTCAGATATTTTAATAATTTTCCTTGGCTTTACTACAGTAACAATATTAAAGCTGATTGTTTAATTTTGCAAACAACATGTTTTTATTAGTGCTGTCAATCGATTAAAAAAAATTAACTAATTAATCGCACATTTTTAACCCTTACACAAGTAGATCCATACACAAGTCTTGTCTTTACACACACGTCCGGGGACCATTTCGAATGTTCAATTAACCTAAACTGCATGTCTTTGGGCTGTGGGAGGAAACCAGAGCACCCGGTGTAAACCCACGCAGACACAGGGAGAATAAATTAGTAAAAGTAAAAGTCGCTATAATCATTATTATAGTAGGTGGTTGTCTACTGGCACCGGCGGTAGTGCACGTGACGTCACGCACTCTATAACAAGCATAATAGAAGTTTTGTATACAAGTGTAATAACAGTAATAACAGTAGCGGAACAGTGAACCATGTCCACATCGGACGCGAGACCGCCGCGTCGCAACAGGTTGAGTCTGTCTAGTGTCTACACAGGACATTTGAACTCTGTGTCAGTCCCTCAAAAATAGAAAGAGGCAGTTTACTGTCGGGGATTTGTCATGTTGTGCCATGCCGCATCCAGTGTAGCATCACTGATTATAATGAGTTTTATAGTATTTTGTCGCACCGCCCCGCGCAGCTCGAGACAAAATACTCTTGTTTTAAGAATATTTTACTTACCCCACTGGCAGATAATTTAACTTGTTTTAAGCAAAATGCACTTAATTTATTTTTTTCCCCCTGGAAACAAGACTAAATATCTTATGTAATTTTGCTTATCTAGTAAAAGTATCTTGAGTTAAGAATTTTTTGATATTTTGACTTTAAAACAATCTTCACATAAACCCATTATAATAAATGTCATATTTACCTGTGCCCTTCAACAGAAATATACAGAAATTGAAATTGAAGTTATCAAACACTATATTCTAAATTAAATATAGATGAATCCTTAAAGCTATAAAAGTTATTTTTCCCTCTTTTTTTCTTTGTCCTTTGATTAATATACATCACAGCAGCTGGTTATTTTGGCTGTTATTTGTTTAAGAGCTGCCGCTGCTGAACTTGACGCGGATCAGACACGATTTTCTCTCAACTCTCTTTACCTTTTCTGACCCACTTCAGGTCTTAAAGTCTCTATTAATGAGCTGACGAGTTGAATCTTGTGTGTTAGATGAGTGAGACAGTGCTGGGCTACTCCAGGACAGTTTTGAAAACCATTTCAGAAACATGTTCTTAACTATGACTGATATAAAATATATTACATGCATGCACAGTTTTAAGGCAGCTTTAATCGCCTTTTTGGTAACTTCATGACTTAACTGACCACGGCATTGCATGCACGTCTGGTTATTAGGTTGTTTTGGCTGTTATTTCTTTAAGAGCTGCCGCTGCTGAACGTGACGCGGATTTGACACGCGTGATATTTTCTCTCGATTCCCTTTACCTTTTCTGACCCACTTCAGGACTTAAAGTCTCTATTAATGAGCTGAGTTAAATCGCGCGTGTTAGATGAGTGAGACAGTGCTGGGCTGCTCCAGGACAGTTTTGAAACCATTTCAGACATGTTCTTAAATGTGACTCATATAAAATACATTACATGCATGCACAGTTTTGAAAACCATTTCTGAGACATGTTCTTAAATGTGACTCATATAAAATACATTACATGCATGCACATTTTTAAGGCAGCTTTAATCACCTTTTTTTGGTAACTTCATGACTTAACTGACCACGACATTGCATGCACCTATTTTATTTTGCGCTTTGATATGAAATGATACAGGCTACAGCGGGCACCGGCGCCTTTGTGCGTGCATTGTGCAATTGAAGATCACACGCTGCGAGCACAGTACCGTTTCCGCGCTCGCTTGACTCTCGCCTGGTGCTGAAGTGAAGTGGAGCGCACCTCTGAAACATTTTCCCGTTCTGCGACTGCATAAATGCACTTCTTGTCAAGAGAAAAAGTGACAGAAGCAGCAGTTGTGAGTGGGGTGGCCAACCCTAGCCCCGCCCCGGCATTAATTGCGTGAAATATTTTTAACGCGTTAAACTGAAAAAATTAATCGCCTGCGTTAATGCGCTAATTTTGACACCACTAGTTTTTATATATATTTTTCTTTCACACACACAGTGAAAAATGCGGGTTAATACATGAAAATAGCTGCCTTTATATTTTCGAATGAGGGTCTCTTGTTCAGAGATCATAAAATATTAGGGGGTCTCTGACAGAAAGTTCAAAAACCTGACCACCTGACTTATTTCAGGTGGGATACCGGTGGGGAAGAAGGGAAGCTGCATAGCCAAGTCAGTCAGCGAAGTGAATCTTACCCTTCCACAACTTTACAAATTCTTCATTCATCACTCAACACATTATGCATGTGTTCCTCCACTATAATCCACTTGGACAGCATGCAGAGAGCTGATCTCACTTTCATGGACCAAGCATAGCAAATATTTTCTTTGAGCAGAGGAACCCTCACAGTTACCTTCAAAAATGAAGCCACAAGATCGTAGTGGAAGCTAAAAGACCTTTTTATGAGGCTGAGAGTGCTGATTTCAGATTTCTTTCTTTTGTTTTTTTATAGACCCCATAAAGCATCTAATCGGTATTCCCGTCACCCAGGCCGCAGTATTGCTTAGTGGATCTTGGCTTTGATATGGTGCGATACATCTGGAATGAATGTGTGCTTGTGACAGTCGTTAGCTACGTGGCCCCACATTAAACATCGGTGGCAAGAATTCCCAGACGGCAGGAAGAAGTGATCTAGAGCTCTGCAAATTCTGTGACCAAGATGAGCGGTGAACGTTTTACACCTCTCGCAGCATTCTAGGTACTTTTTGCATGTCAAGACATAAGACAGATTTGTTTTGAGAAAAATACGCTTTGGATCTGAACAAATGTCTTTGTTTTGAAAAGGAAGGAAGTTGCATTTACAGACATTAATTGATGTCAGTGCGCTCATGTGTTATGAATGATGGCGAGATGCAGAACTCAATAATTTTCTACAGCGTATCGGAGGAGACGACAGATTGAGCACATGTTGTTTTCACAACACAGAGGAATTTTGTGCATTAAAATTGAGATGCCGTGTAATGAAACTTTAATGGTAGTCCAGAGCATTCTAAAAGCACGTTATGTATCAGTAAGGTCTCATTAGCTGGAAGAGAGTGTACACTGATGATTACAAAGAGAAGCTGTAATTGAGTTGTTTAGCTGTTTTGTGAAGAGTTTTAGAGTTCTTTTTCTTTGTTTCATTTCAGCCACTATATACAGATCTTTCTGTATAAGTTTGATTAACACCACAGCCTGTGTGGATCCAAGGTCAGATTGTTACCTCATGTATCTCTGTCATTTGATTTTGTGACACTGAAATAAGAGACACTGGTAATATGCACTAGTAAAACTCTACTCTACTAAGTAGAGTAAAATATGAATGGGACATGTTTGTTGACCACAAATACTCACACATGTCCTTAACCCTGGGTTATTATCTTTGTAAACCCATTTTTAGCTCTGCATTAAGCAAATGTTCCCTTTTGTAACTTTAAAACCGGGTTAGCAACACTTTTAACCCATGGTTATGAACCTGTTAACAATCCTAAAAACACTAAAATGCAGTGCTAGGACATTGTTGCAGCACATTGTTTAGCAACTGACAACTAATCATAAAATAAACAGTTCTTGCCTCATTTAATATTCATGTACTTTGTACAATCACAGAAACTTTCACATGCGATGTTTAGTTTTAACATCTGTGGCGAAATTAAAAATGTCAAACAGTGATGGCAAGTTCGAACTTGAATAAAGAAGAGACTTGTTATTTTTTTGCTGGTATGTCGACATTTTCACAGATGGACAAGCTGTTATTGAAATGAATTGCGTGCATGTTGCGATCTGTATTCGTCCAATCAAAGATGCTGACCTCTTTAATATGCAAATAAGAAAATAAGAACATTAACACAGATGTCGAGATGTTTAATCCTGACACTTGAATAAAGGTCCGGTCACATTCATTGTTATACACCAATTTTTTGTTTCCAAAATAAAGCCGTTTGAGTAGGATTCCATGCGTCTAGAATTTCATGTGAGGGTGAAAGATTTGTCCACGCAGATTTCGCAACAGGTTAACGTTGGTCATGACCAACAGAAAGCTACTTGGTTTGCAAGTGACTCCTTTATGAACTGCTTCATATATCGCTACACTATTAACAATGGACAGTGGGATTTTTTGTGTCCACAGAATTTCACTAAAGTGACCTTAATCCTTGATAATGTATGAACGGTATGGAACGAGACAACCCAGGATTATGTTTGCCCAGGGTTAGAATGGCCCTTGGTTAACAATAGTGTGAAAAACCCAATAATGGGAATGAAATTAAAGAAACACAATCTTCTGCCTTGCCGCCTTACCGCTTTACCTTTCCTGTGGATTAGATGCTATCAGGTTATGGGAGTCCCCCCCACGTAACTTCAGATCATATCCAGATGTCCACACTGATTCCATTCTGATGGAAAGTCTATGCTCAAACAATGACATCCAGATTGTCTGGCATTGCCAGGTTTTGTTGCTTACACTCATTTGTAGATTTTGGCAAGAGAAAAATGCAAACTAATGAAATATTTCATTAAATAATAAAATATGTAAGATGAAAGAAATAGCAGATCCAAGGGGTCATCTACTTTCTTTCTTTTCTTTCTTCTTTTTTTTTTTAGTAATATTAGTGTACAAAACAAATCAAACTGTATGGAATGTGCAGATGTGGACCATTGTATGAGTATCAGGCTTGTCCTTGCAGTCAATGGGGTCTATATGGCGATAAATGGAATCTAATTTAGATTGAACCTTTTAGGTGATTACTTAATGGTGTAGCTAACTATCACTTGCCCGGGATGTGTTGACCCACATGCCATGTTTTCGTGACTTTTAATGGTAGAGCTCTTAAAAGGGTGAAAATATCACTCCTTCACACACACACACACACACACACACACACATACACATTTATTCTCAACCCTTCAGTATTACTTTTAAAGCGGTGTTGCCTAAGCCTGCAGGAATGTGTATGGTCTGCCTGTAAACTTCTCTTAACGTCTTCATGCAGGCAGTAATATTTCCCTGGAGCTCTCTCCACATTATGGGGAAAGTGAGTTTGCCATGTGGTGAGGAGGCTGCGATTTCAGCTGGCAGTTCTCTTTGAAAACCCCCCTCCATACCTGTTTTTAAGGGTGAAAGGATTCCCTCCTATCGTATTTTATCTCTTCACAAACCATTCTGGCATGACTGTCATTGTGGGTGACAGCAAGCACAAATTGGAGCTCTGTTAGTGCAGGGCTAATTGCTAACTTTTTAACCACATGGGTTTGGAATATGTGTCTGTGATGCTGGTCTAAGGTGAAGGAAGGTTAACTTATGCCCCAGGGCAGTCCGTAGAGTGAGAAGGTAGCAACCGTACTGTGCAGCAGCATGTGGTTCCCATTCAGAGCCAGAGGAAGCTTTAGAAGATCCTTAGTCCATTCACACTTTAAACACACACTGATTTCAGGCTGTTGTTATGGTAGTTCTTAGCCTGTCTAGGGAATCTTTTGGTAAAAGGTTTTATGAGATGTTGCACCTCAGGATAAAGCAAAACAGGGCTTTCCTTCCTTTCTTGTTTAAATTAATGAGGTACTCTGGGGTCTGTATTTTGGGTCAGATAACTTTAGCCATGTAAAGATCAAGATGGAGCAGAAATAGTATTAAAGTTCTTCAGTGTCCGACATAACAAAAATGAACAAACTTTTAAAAGTAGCTTAAAATGCCAGGTTCTAACAAATGCAATATTTGGATTTGTATTGGTTGTATATGGTCTTGGAAAAACTTTTCAACTGTTTTCAACAAAAGGGGGACTTCATGTCCCACAAAAATATCAAAATGGGTTTTAATTTAGAAATTAAAAACAACATAGAAGAGCTATTTTTAAATAATTTCGTATATGTAATAATTATAATTTCATTTATACAATTTCATATATGAATTGTATATGAATTGCATGTGTTTTTTAAGAAAATATATTTGATCCAGACCCAAAAAATGATAAGCGCTCATTATCACAGTTGTAAACACGACGGCTTTCTTCTAACATGAGGGGGTTTGGCATCACAGCATATTTGTTTCCAGGCAGAATGTTAAAGAACGCGACACGCACGTCTCCCGGAAATCCTGTATAATTCAACCAATCCAATGACGACTTCGAAACTCCTGAAGAGTTTCCAATTTCGTGTGCCGTATGCATCAGACGTTCAGCCACAGGTCCATGGGCGTGACGTCTGAGGCTGAGACTAGTCATTGACCAACATATTTATTTTCCCCTGAAATGCACTATTAACAATAATAATAATAAAATATAGTTGCAAGCAGTGATGACAGGCCCAAGCCACCAGCGCAACCCCCACCCCAGTGGCATTAGGAAAACGGTGCACAGTGGGCACATGCATTTACAGTAACCCTATGGCAGTCTGGCTTTAAGGGTTACAGCAATGAAAAGGTTACACTATAACATCAAGAGTGTGAAATAGAAACAGAAGTAGATTTACAATAAGGTTTCATTTGTTAACATTAACTGTATTAGTTAAATTTAGTTAACAGGAGCAATAATTATATAGCATTTATTAATGTCAAGTTAATATTAAGTTCAAAACTTACTAATACATTTTTAAAATGTAAAGTTATATCTGTAAACATTAGTTAATGTACTGTGAATTAACATGAACATGAACTTTTTTATTAACTAACATTAAAAAAGATTAATAAACGCTGTAAAAATATATTGTTCATTGTTAGTTCATGCGTGAACTAATGTTAACAAATGAGACCTTATTGTGACGTGTTACCAAAACTTTTTATGATCTATAAGGATTTTTAAAAATTATTTTAATGATCTATAATAATTTGTGAAATAATTAAATAAAACTATATTACCATTACAGTATATATTAACTTGTTTTATGTATTTGTTTGTCATTTTAACTAATTGAACTGAGCAGGAAAGGATCAGGCTTAAGATTTCTTATCCTATGACTCCATCTGGTGACTGAAATGTCTTAGAGTTTTTACATTTTTGTTGGCCCCTGAGCGTTATAAATTTATGAAACTAAGCATGTTTCCTAAGAATGACTTGTTCTCCATATATAAAAAGTTTTGAAGAGTTTGGATAATTCACTTTAAAGATATAAGAAAATTACTGTTTCCTTTTTTACTGTTAATTTAATAAATTGCCATGGCAACACTATTCAAGATATCCAAAATCCGTTTATTAATTCATTAATTCACAGCCTGATTTTTTCCAAAAATCCACATTCAAACCAAAATAGCCAACTTCCTGTTGGTCATAGCTAATGACTGTCAAATAGAAAGTAGTCTGGCTTTATGAGAACAATATAAGGACCGTGTTTGGTGTCTTTACCTAAAACTAACCTCCCCACTTTTGTCAAAAGGTGGCGCTATAGAGTGCATGCTCCACGCCCATTTATGAGCTTTTGCTAGTGTCTAACTGTCATTAATGCTGATGTGTGTCGAATTTCATGAAATTGCCTCAAAAACACCAGAAAAGAATGTTAAAGTTTGACATGCCATGGCAACAGTATTTAAGATATCAAGAACCCCTTCACAGTTTTATATCTGCCGTGTCTTGTCATTATTCTCATGAAGTTTGAAGAAAATTGAGTAAAAATAAAAGCTGATTTTAAAGCAAAAATGAAACACTTCCTGCTGCCAACTGGTGGTACTATAACTTTGACTCATAATAGTCACATCTATGTGATCGGCTTCATACAATAAACAAACTGCTGCAGTATGATCAAAATCAGACACTGTTTGCAAAAGTTATTAGACACTTCCTGTTTCTCATTTCTCGCCATAATTTTGTCACCTCATCACAGCCAAACCATTCGAGATATCAAAAATCCCTTTGAAATTTAGCATCCTCAATGTCTTGAGATCATGTTGAGCCCCTGTGCCATGCAAAGGTCCGGGCCTCTGTGCTGTCCTAATGACCACAGATTCCAATGTGTGTGGCGATTTTCAAGTTTTTGAGAATGTTAAGGCCCCCAAAAAGCCCTGGATAGTCGAAAAAAAAATACTAATTAAAGCTGCAAGCAGCGTTAAAAGGGCCCTTGCACCCGGAGCCACCTCCACCCGGTGCCTTTAGGAAAATCAGTGAATGGTGGCCATTTAAAGTGGTAAATATAGGCAAAATATGTCAAAGTCAATTATATGTGCCAAACTTTCTGCTGCCAGCTGGTGGCACTATGACTATAACTGAATTTTGCCATGCAGATGTCTTCAGGCCAGGACTTTTATCAACCATGTAAAGTTTGGTGCAGATTGAACATGGTATGTTTGAGTTACTGTAAAGCATGAAATGTCTTGTTGCCAACAGGTGGCGTTATGATTATAACTGAATATTAGCCTTTAGATGTCTCCAGGCCAGAACTCTTATCAAACAAGAAATTTGGGGCAGATTGGACATTGCATATTTTAGTTAGTGTAAAACATGACATTTCCTGTTGCCAACAGGTGGAGTTATAAATTATAACTGAATATTGGAATGTAGATGTTTTCAGGCCAGGACTCTTACCAAACATGTGAAGTGTGGGGCAGATCGGACATTGCATGTTTAAGTTAGTGTAAAACATGATATTTCCTGTTGCCAACAGGTGGTGCTATGATTATAAATGAATATTGCCATGTAATGTCTTCAGACCAGGACTTTTATGAAACTTTGGAAGTTTGAGGCAGAATAGACATTGTATGTTTGAATTACAACAACTATATTTTTTATGGCATTATTAGCATGGTTTAGCACTTAGCTAAGTGTTGCTAGCATGTTTATTGTAGTGTGTTGCTAATAGTGCATCACAGTGTTAAATGTCACTTCCTGTTGACGGTATGCGGCACTATGACTAAAACTGAATATTGGCATGTAGATGTGCTCAGGGCAGGACTCTTATCAATGTTCATCATGTTAAGTTTGGGGCAGATTGGACAATTAATGCCTGAGTTACAGCAACTTCCTCTTTCATTGCATTAATAGCATGCTTTAGCACTTAGCTAAGTGTCGCTAGCATGTGCGCTATTTACTGTCCTGTATACGCTATTTTCTGTCCTGTTTTTACCCCCTTCATCGGAACGCTTTGTTTGAATAGGTCGTGGCGGATTGTAGACTCGGAAGTAAACGCCCACTGCTATAATTGGCTAACAGTTGACAGCCTACATCCTTCATAGATGGACGGTGCTTTGATTTAGGTTAAAACGCGTACATATTCAGTATATATGAAATAGTCTGTGATAACAGACAAAGCAATAAAACCGTAATAAAAACCACGTAATAAAAACAGTTACTCATACTTGAGTGGTGCAGCATTACTGTCAGATCCAATATAGTCAGCACAGCATCATCTCTTAGTTTCAATATTTCTGAAAATTCTGCGTCAGATTTTGCCTTGTTTGTAAACAAATCCGCTGTAAAATGAAGTGAACAAAGGTCCGAGTTCTTACTGACGTGGTCTGGATCTTCATTAAAAATAAAGTTCATCCACTTTTTCCTAACGTTGGGATCAGAAGGAAGGCAATGCAAGGACTGTTTTTCCGCAACTTGGCACTGCACAGCGTCTTGTCTTCAGAGCCATCTTATCAGAAGTAAGGCAATGCAAAGACTGTGTTTTTCCACAACTTGGCACTGCACAGCATCTTGTTGTCTTTGGAGCCGTCTTTATCATTTGATTTCTGCATAGACCTGGGTTTGCCTCTCTTGTTATTTACACTACATGTGTGAATTGATGGGCGGGGCTAAACAGGCAGTGATGTGGAAGCAGCCGTTGATCTTCTTCTGTGGAGGCAGTTTAGCCACAATATTACATCATAAAGTGGCACATTCCATAACCTGTCGTTTTGGCAGATTGACTTCAATGTAAGCTGTTTTTAGACTAACGAAAAAGTTTTGAGTTCTGAAACTTACAGGATATTTTTTTAGTACAATGACCTCTTATCTGTCAAAAGATGAAGGGAATGTTGATTTCTCAGTTCATGACCCCTTTAACACTCGCTGAAGCGTTTTAATATGTTACTAGGAGTCCATAACAGTTTTAAACATGTCACTTCCTGTTGCCAGCAGGTGGTGCTATGACTATAACTGAATATGGCCATGGACATGTGTTCAGTACAGGACTACTATCAAACGTGTGAATTTTGGGGTAGATTGGACATTGTTTGCCTGAGTTACAGCAACTTCCTTTTTTGTAGGTATTGGGACGTTACATGCATGTCCCGAATTTTGTACATGTACGTGAAACGTAGCGGGAGGAGCGCTCTGGTGAAATTTTATAGGTGGCGCTATCAAGCCATTTTGCCTGATTCTGAAACCCATATCAGATGTAAATTTTCGCCAGTTCTGACAGTTCTGTGCAAAGTTTTGTGGGTTTTGGAGCATGTTTAGGCCCTCAAAAATGTAATTCACTTTGGAGAAGAAGAAGAAGAATACACAGAGCAATTCCAAGAGGGTCCTCGCACCATTGGTGCTCGGCCCCTAATAATAATAATAATACTTAGAAAAACAATGGGACCCTGCGCCCCTAGTGGCTTGGGCCCTAATAATATTATTGTAGACATCCAGAAAACAGAATCACCCTGAAGCAAAGACTATTTTCTCATTGCAAATCCCACCAAAGCACTGAAATCCACTGCAATCTAGTCTCAGCGTTGTCTTAAATAGAAATTGCTTCACTGGTAAATTATTAAGTAGGGGACTTGCTGGCAGATTGTTAGACACTGTCTGTGTGAGGTGTTGGTGGTCTAGGGGATGGTCTGAAGATTATCTTTTTCTACTGTTTCCAAACAAACAGTCCTAGAGCTCAAGCTTTCTATCTCATGATGACGTATGCATTGTAGCGAAATCATGCATGAACTTATGCCATTGTTGTTTACAACAGAAGGGGGGGGGGACTTGTGTGCAGAAATTGGTATCATTATGCATTGTAATGTCAAGTTATTTTAAACTGCATTACTTGCTGGTCCTAAACTGCTGGTGATGGCGTTTGGTCTGCACACGCGTCTTACAGTTTTGAGTGAGTACATATGACTGAATTTAATTTCTGTTGTCTTTGAGTCAGTTACTGCTACAGAGCAACTGATGAGAGGTGTACAACCAGTCTGCTTATACCACAAACTTTTTTATATTGCACTGTTTATTCTCTTAACAAACGTCAAACATTTGTCAACAGACTTACTGTTGTGCCAAAGTGGAGAATGGTGAAATATGGGTATTCTGATCTGTGCTGAAGGCCTGCAAGCGGTATAATTAACAGCTCGGCAGCTCGCTCTGGTGGATTTGAATTAAGGGATACTTGAAATGAGCTAATAGCTGTGCAGTGCGCAATCAATCCTGACCCAATGCCTAGCTCTTAGTTCTTTTCCAAAACCAACCACAGTTTATGACTACCACTCTATTATGTTTCCACCATATTAAACGTAAGCTCTGTCAATTTACGTGATGTCCAAGGTGCAGATGTTATGGCTACCGTCACTTCAGAATTATACAGATGTCCATCTCTGAATTCATGCCACAGTTCTTCTAGCTTGTGGACAGTTTGCAACATATGCTACATTGGCTCTTTGTGGGACAGTCCCACCTCACTGATTATACAGGTGGAGGAATTGATTTTACATTTTATGATGTCAGAACAGCACAAAGGAGCCGATGTTGTCTTTCATCCTCCTTTTATAATACCTCCATCTTTGGCTGACATTGCGTTCTGTTAGCACAGCTGTTCAAACCGGCCTCTCTTGCCAACGGCAACACCGTAACCCACCTGACACTGTCTTCGCTGAGGGCAGCCGTAGAGGGCCCTCATAACCGCAGCCCTCTTTTGAGAGAGCGTGGTTTGCTCGCAATCCCATCTTGCATGGTTTCCACAGGACGGCTTTTGAAGTGATTCAGAAAAGAGAGCTTTTGTCTGCGAGAGCTGTTTGATGTATTATCTATCGGCCCATAGTTTCTGAAATCAGCAAGGTAAACAGATCAGGCTGATGAGATTCAATGGCACAGATAACAGGAGTGAGAGCTTCATGTTTTACCATCACAAATGAGCCTCTGCATCCATAGCATGTGAAACACAGTAACGCTGAGTCAGAAAGGAGGACCCTCGGATTTAAAAGCTCCACCTTTGATCAGCATCCTAAACCACACCAAGGCTTAACATTATTGCTTTTGAACCTTGCATTGTGATACTTTCCCTGTTAGCTTTGTGCCATTTTGTTATCTTACACTTTTTAAATCTCTTGTAATACACTCATATATTTTTAACAGGCCTGTACATGTAGGTCTGTAGAGACTGCTATTTTGGACAGACAGACAGATTTAAAGTTTATCTTTCAATGTATTCCATTCTTATTCATCTGGACTATTTAGCATCAATTAATATTTGTAGAAAGCAAGGATCTCAATTGATTAAAAAATACATGGAATTTAAATCTATCAATCATATATCAATATTTGCTGAGAAAAGTCAAAGCCCAAATTTTAATCCCTCAGAATTTAAAGGCATTACATAATTGTGGTAGATTAGTAAATCATTGAATAGACATATCAGAAAGGGGCTCTAGAAGTCAGTGTACTTTTTGTTTTTCTCTCTTATTATTAAACATAAATCTATCACTATAGCATACAGTCCAATCTTAAATCTGTCTGAAGTGGACAGTTCTCACAGGACATGTTTTATGTTATGTCTGCAATATAATTTTGATTGCTGTTCTGTGTGCACATGCAGACTGATATCATGGTCAACGCATTGTATCTTGCTGTTTTTATCCCCCAGTGTCTTTTGGGTTAAAAATGTATTAATTGTTTAAATTTTGTTATAAAATTGACAATTTGAAAACTGAAACTTTGTCTCATATGAAAAGTAACAGCGCACAAAGCTTATTGCGATATATTGTATGGGAGGTGCTGTACAAATAATGTTCCATCAAGTTTTGTTCATGCGTCAAATGAACACAGCATTGATCGATTCTTGGTATTTAAGAATCAATATCGGTTCAAAAAGAGAATCAATTAAAATCAAGAAATTAATATTTTCAACCCAGCCCTAGCTGAAAGTGTCCTTTCATCTTGCTTGAAGCCTTGCAGTGGAGTCTGGATCCATGCAGACTTTCATCATATCTAATGAAAAAACCAAACGCAGTGAAGAAACCCTTGGCTCAGATTCATCTGATTTTTTGTATGACCCATTGCATTTGGAAAATTTGGACATTATGGACCCTATAGGTTCTCTGTAAACTCCACAAACAGCATGAACAGCATTTAAGCGAGTGCCGAGCTGGGTCTACATAGAGCAAGTGTGAAGAAGACCACAACCACCAGTGGGCAGTAGAGTAGACCACTAACGTAGTACCTCAGATGTTGGTGCTTGTGAGTGGAGCTGCTTTGATTTTGTCAATGTTGCTCAAGAGTGTAAAATATCAATGAATAATTGTACAGCTTGTACCTCGGAAGACGTCTTTGTAAGTAAATCATGAGTGATTCCTTGATGCTATTATACTGCAGACATCGAATGCAGTCATGGAAGCACATATGTGCTTGTATTCCTTTGGTCAAGAGCACTGCAGCTGCCAAAAAATGCATGTGCACCTGTAAAAGCAAAAAGGAAAGAAGGAATCTTACAGATATAAACTATGCTTGCCCTATTGGAGCAGCACATAAAAGAACTGTTCAATTTAGGTAGTCTTGAAGTCAGCGTTTCTGTTGGCGAGCCAGCCCTCGACTGTGGTTCACCTGGTCTCACATTCACGCTAATTAAAATCCTGTGGTCATCTTTATAAACCGGTTTCACTTAGAGTGCAGGTGTGGGGGAAGCAACACTGAGGTTCGCCGAGGTGTCAGTCATTTACCCTTCAAATGACTAAAGTTGTCATGAAAATATGTTAAAATTAGGGCTGTCAGTTTAACGCGTTAACTTAATTAATTAGTTATGAAAAAATAACACGATTAAAATATTTTAATGCAGTTACTGCACTGGCCCCGCCCCCAGACCTGTACGTCATCTTACATTTCATACAGTTGACTGTTGACAAATATGATGCATGGCAACAACTCCATAAAAGCAGTTATGCCCTAAAATTCAAGATATTAGTGCAAAAATGCCCCTGTATGTGTTTCTGTCTCATATTTATATCATACGATATCACACAAGCAGGGAGAGCAGTAGGCTGAAGACATATACCGCCACCTGCTGGCAGATTTAGTTTCTTATTTAGAGTATAATTTAATTATTATTATTATTATTATTTATAATAATAATTATAATAATAATAATAACAACATTAAAGGGATAGTTCACCCAACAATTTTTTAATTCTGTCATAATTTACTCTCACGTCCCTCATGTCGTTTTAAACCTTTCTTTTGTGGAACATAAAAGAAGGTATTTTGAAGACCATTGGTACCAAAGCTGTTTTGGTTACTAATGACGTTCATTGTATGAACAAACAATAATGAGATGTTTCTCAAATTATCTTCTTTTATGTTCCATAGTTTATGTTAGGCCGTTGTAGCCTAAATGTTTGTGTAATCATTTTTTTTAATTGAATCAAATAAAATATTTTTAAAGCTGCAATTTGTTATGTCTACTTGATACTTTCTCATTTAACAAAAATATCTTTAAATAACCTTTTGTGGGTATTTTCACAGTCAAATTTATTTTGCGATTAATTGTGATTAATTAGATTAATTAATCAAAGCATCATGTCATTAATTAGATAAAAAATTTAATCGACTGACAGCCCTAGTTAAAATATAAGATCCCTGTTTTGCATTAAGCCCGTGTGGATGTCAACACTCACCACTGGTTGCCAGATCCCGTCATGGTGTGCTTATATTCATCTACGTTCTTGTTTTGCACAGCTGTTACTCTCATTCTAATTATGTTCTCATTGTTCGGTGTTACCTGGCATTGAGGCTTTGAGCTGAACCTGGCAACCACAACATCCTGCTGTGGTACAAACGAGAGCTGCTAAGTATGATATGTGTGTAGATGAAACTCTGGCTTCTTCAGCCTTGGTACCTCGAGCTCTGGGTTCAGCAATCCTTTTCTCATTTTCCAGGAAACATTTTGAAGAGATTTTTGAAAGAGAGATTGTTTTCTTCCTATGTTCCTATGTGAGTCATAGGTTTATTGCATCACATAATACTGATCATGTCCAACTGTGTTGCCAGTACCTCCCTTCACTTGGGTTGAGCAAAAATCTGGAACACATGCTTTTGAAGTTCAGACATCAAACTTCAGCACGTTTGAGGAATGCCTTTGTGCATTTTACAGCATTTTTTCGAGCTTCAATTAGCAGCAACCATCATAACGCACCAATTTTTCTTTGTCTGACCACTGATTTGTTGCTCAAATCTGACTGATGGATTTGTTTCCTAGACTTCTGACCTTTGTTTCAGTAAATCTACACTAGCCTATTCAGTTTTCTGCTCATTTGACAGTTAAAATTCCCTGTCTTCACACGACAACACGGTTTCCAGCGATCTGACTTTGAAGTCCCACCTTTAAAACAGAGCTCTTCCTTTCAGAATCACTAAATCACCCACCTACCGTCCACTCTGGTGCCCATATAACAATGAATCTTCAGGTGGAATGGTGAAGAGCGCAAACCCGCCTGATTTAGAGGGCTCAAGTGAACCCCAGCCAGTGGCGAGACTAATTTGTGCAATGTGTCTGTCTCACTCTTTCTTTTTCTTTTCTCCTTTTCACATCTTAGATTGTGTCAGTGTACGGCTGTATTTATGAACACACACAAATAACTGTCGTCGAAGACCACTACCTCTTTGTCAAGCTCATTGACTAAAGGCTCTATCAATCTCCAAACAGTGCTTTGACCAG
This sequence comes from Sinocyclocheilus anshuiensis, assembly GCF_001515605.1. Taxonomy (NCBI): domain Eukaryota; kingdom Metazoa; phylum Chordata; class Actinopteri; order Cypriniformes; family Cyprinidae; genus Sinocyclocheilus; species Sinocyclocheilus anshuiensis. The sequence continues at coordinate 306,189 of NW_015549690.1, read as the reverse complement.
CTTTAAGGTTGTTTATTTCACATATGTTTTCCACACAGACATTTTTTCCCTGACTGAAAATCCACAACAATTCTCATCAAAAAGACCTCAGCAGGTTGATCCAGATGCAGTGGTGAAAGGCGGACACCTCCCAGGCTGCTTATCCAGATATTGACTCTTCCTTTAACACCATTTCATTTCAGTTTTAATGTGAATGCTTCATTGTGTTCAGTTCCTGGTCTCGAGGCAGCATTTCCCACACTCATCTCCTCTGAACATGCTGGATTCATGAGTTGTGTTTTTGTTGTGATTCACACATCCTTCAAAACTTGGATTGTATACTATATGAAAATGGTCTTCTTGACACTTATTAATACCATCTGCAACATCACAGAGTAAACTGCATTTGGAACAACGGTGTTAGTGTTTTTGCATTGTCACTAGGCTTGGCTGAGTGTAGTGCTTTACTACACGGTGGCAAAAAAGGTTTCAATTAAAAAAAATAAAAATAAACAGAATATTAATAAAAGGATATGAAAACTGATCCAGATAGAAGAACCTTTTCTGGTCTGTGTTAATCAAGTTAAAAGGATTACACATGATGTGATGTTTATTAAAGGCTCTGGACATAATGCATCATTATATTCAAAAATACGTTAAAAATTGAATTAATTTATATCATGGCTTAAATACACCTCTTCTATGATGAAATCATATGATGAAATTAATTTTAATTGGGCAAAAGATAAAAATATTATGTCCTGAATCATAAAGGGGAGCAAAAAGCATCATTACAATGAAAATAAAACCATATTGAGTGTGGTATAATATTTTAAAAATAATAATAATAAAAAAAGATATATTTTTGTCATATGGTGAAAACAACTTCCGTAAACATACAGGGGGGAAAAAAAGCACCGTAAAGAGGACCTCTTTAGGCCCTCACATCTGTGTCAAGGTCAATAAGTTTCCTAAAATTTCAAATAATTTTATCTTTTTGATTTGAACGTTCAAGATGAGTTCAGTTTGTAAAATAACTTGTGATGTGACTCCCCCAAAACATAATGATATTTATGAATTATTGATTCATGATATTGGTGAAGAATATCTTATAAAATGTTTTGAAAATAGTGATTAAGATGTGTACACTCTTAATTTATATATTGAAGGTGCATGGAAATATGTTTTTACTTTGCTTTAACTTCATGTTTATACTAAATGGCATTTTTAGAGTCATTTAAATGTACAATTTTTCAATACAAGCCATATTAAACCAACATGAATACAAGTGGAACTTGGCACATGCATTTTAAAGTAGATTTAAAAAAAAATGATTTTTCCTTTTTATTGTTTTGGAAACTCTTATTTGTTACTGATCCACATACAAAGAGGTTAGATGCTGATGTTTTGGAATATGGTTATAAATGATCGTGTAGATTGTACATACATAGACATAAAGCTTATTTTGTTGTTTTATGGCCCTTCAGAGGAGATCTAAATGTGTTTATCATTTCATTGCATGTGTCAAAATAACACAAACATCTTTTCTTAGTTCCTTCAAGCTAAACCCAAGTGTGTATTTTCTTATTGGCCGAAACTCAGCAAGCCTTTTTCGGCTTAGTGTCCGTTTATAAACTCGTAAACTCTCAACATGAAGTACAGTCCAACTAATCCTAACTCTGAGAGAGTGTTTATATCAAGGATAAAACAGTGAGGAAACGGGATGTGAGGCATTCCACAATGAAGCACAATTTCTTGTAAATATTGTAACTGCCTGCATTATATTATCAAATGGAGAGTGTGGTCCATGTGGGAAGAGTGAGATGCCAATATTGTATGTTGTTGTTGGCTGAGACAGACCCCTAAACTCTGTTCTGCTTTAGGGCCAAGTACTAACAGTTGTGAGGAATTGTGGTGGCAGCAAACGCTCACTGTCGCACCCCAGGAGGAGAAATTACCCCAGTTAGTTGCAGATAATTAACACGCTGCCCCAGTAGTGATTGAACCAGCAAGGAAAAACAAGCAGAACTCGAAACAGCACTGTGGGAAGGATTCTTTCACTAACACACACATGCAGGAATACACATCCATGCAAACATACATACATAACAGTACAGCACCCTTGTATTTATAGTCCTCTTTCACAACTCATTCCCTAGAGAAAAGTTGCCCATTCTACAACAATTCCTCTCATCACAGTGGTTGACACAGATGACTCACCTTTTTAGTGGATGTCAGTGGTAGGAAGAAACCACAGTCCTCCCGTCTGCATTAGCTCTTAGGTTTTCTTTACGCCACTCAGCACAAATTCATATTATTACATAAAAGCAGCACACATATTAATAAGATACAGTAGTCACACTGTCAGCTTAAGCAGTGCTTTATATTTTGGTACTAAGGCTGTTTTTGCCACATATAGTGTGTTGAACTCATTATTTGGAGAAAAAAAAAGAAAGAAGACAGCATCTGAAGGGCTTTTTACTCACCCTTACATTGTTTCAAACCTATAAGACTTTTGTTAGTCTTTGAAACACAAATAAAATATTTGAATGAAAACCTATTTCTGAGAGAGTCTATTCCACCACAACTTGCCTCAAATGCTTCAAAAAGTTCATAAAGAGATCTAAAACTAATCCATATCGATTGAGCAGTTTAATGCACGTCTTTAATCCGATCGACACAAATAAATAGAGCACATCAAAAATGGTCAACAGCAACTCGACTGCTCTTGCTAGACGTGCGAGAACAAACCTCTTTAGTTCTTGCAGAAGCTCCAACGTTCTTACGTGACACAAGAAGAAACCTCACTGGTCAAGCAAGCATGTTTGAGCTTTCTTTTATTTGTTTTGCTCAAGAAATATGCATTGATCAGTGTTTATTTGTGAATAAAAGCATAAATGAAATCTTTTTATCATATAAAGTGATTGTGTTCAGAGTTAGAAGACTTGGATTAAACCGCTGGATCCAAACAGCTTACTTTTATGGTCTCCTTATGAACTTTTTGGAATGGACTTTCAATTAAGGTTTTTGAAGATGATCAAAAGTCCTATCTGTTCCTTAACATTTGGATGGAAATATGGTCCTTGTTTTCATGTAAATTCAATTTTATGAAAAAAGGAGAGAAAAAAATATAATTTCCAATGGTCAGCTCCTGATAATCATTTTATAATTTATGGCTGTTTTTCAAGGAAATACTCAGTGTTGTAACCCATGAGTCACTTTATGTTTCGTATACAGCCACAGCTATGTTATCCAGCAGATACAATGTCAGTGTGTAAGCACAATGCCAGTCTGCTGTGCAATTATACTCTGTGAGTGATAAATCAGTGCTTTTTGTTCCATTACTTCATGTGTCTTCATTCAGTAGCTATGTTGGAGGTGTTCAATGACTATTGGGATGAAGAAATTAACGTTTTGCACTGTCTTCCACATTGGGGTGGACCAGTGTTAATTTCGTTGACAAATAATTTTCGTCATCAAAATTTTTTTCACCGACGACAATGAGACGAAGAGAAGGTCAGACATATAGATAAATCAGACGACGCAAGAGAGAACTCAATTCAGTCCGGTTTTCTGAGCGCAGACTCTGAAGCATACACACACAGAAAGCGCATCTCACAGCGCGCGAGTACTCTTTTGCGTCACATGAACGGAGAATTACACACAAAATGATGTCGAATTAAACAATTCAGATTACTAAAATATGACTAAAACTAAATGGCATTTTAGTCAAAAGACTATGACTAAAACTAAATTAAAATTTGCTGTCAAAATTAACACTGGTGTGGACAGCATGGCTGTCTGGATCTCTTTACTGCAGACACACATGAGCCCCCACAGCCATGCAACCCAGCAGGCTTTTCTATGACAGCAGCGGCTTTTGCAGGAAAAGGGGGTACGGGTTTCTCAGGGTGACGTATTTTTCATGACGGGCTCCCTGGCAGAGTCAGACTTCCTGTGGGGCATGCAGTGTGAGAGGGGTAAATTTCTCCCAGAGAGCTGTGATAGATCCCAGCACCTTAAAAATGTTGTCCTGTGACCCAGACAAATGAGCAGACAGGTCCTGTACTGCTCACAGCAGTAGAGGGGATTCCTTTTAGTGATGTGAATTTTTTGAATCTGTTCACCATCAGTATTGAAGTATTCAATCAATGGGTGTTTCTGCAGGTTGCTTTAAGTCAGCAGGTGGCACCAAGGAATTGTCTTTTTGTGAGTAATTGAATTATTCATTCGTCTGATTTTTTGTTAACAGTTAATGTAGGAAGGGTTCTAAAAGAATCGCATATGAACACACTAGCTCACAGCTTCTCCCGTGAGCCAGTGCTGCTGTACTGCAAGATTGGGGTTTTATGTTGTCCTTTGGATTTAGTCTCCATATTAAATGAAAAGTTTGCCCAAAAATGCTGAAAATGTACTCACCCTCAGGTCATCCAAGATGAATTTACTACTTCTCCAGAACAGATTTGGAGAAATTTAGCCTCACATCACTTGCTCACCAGTGGATCGTCTGCAGTGAATGGGTGCCATCAGAATGAGAGTTCCAACAGCTGATAAAGACATCACAGTAATCCACTAGTAATTGATGTGACTCCAGTCTGTCAATTAGTGTCTTGTAAAGCAAAAATCTGTGTGTTTGTTTGAAACAAATAAGTCATTAAGGCATTTTAACTTTAAGCCGTTGCTTCTGGCCAAAAATACCAGTCCATAATCCATAATAACTCATCCTCTTTTGAAAAAGTCCACCCCTGTTGTCATCTCATATCAAAATGCACCAACATATGTTTAGAACTGTTTTTGCTTAATCTGCATATTTCTCTCCTGATTCAGGCTTTTTCACTGGAGAAAGCAATATTATGGATAGGGGACTCTTATTGTAAGCCAGAAGCAATGGTTTAAAGTTAAAAACAACTTGATGGATTGGCCAGTGGCCTATGGTGTTCCCTTTTGCCTAAAACTTAAACATCCATAATACACTTTTAATTTGGCACCAATCCTCTGTTGATCCAACTATTTGTGGTGCGGGAATTAAAGAATGTGGAAGTAGATTTAACAAAAGCCCTGGAGCTGTCAAAAGTCCACTGGATGATGCAAATGTCATGTAACACGGAAAAAGAGCACACATTGTTCATTTACATATACTTCCAACATTGTAAATATCTCATTGACATTTTGCAAGCTTATTCTTTAAGCGCATATTAGTGTATTATCAATTATAGTTCCATATTACTAGTGATGCACCAAAATGACTTTTTTACCGAAACACAAAAAACAAATTGTGTTCTCAGGTGATAAATTAAACCAGTCATAGTAAAGTTCTTCGACGACAAGCCAACTCTTGAAATTTTCCTATTGTGTGCACAAAATAAACACAGACACAGTCCAAATGTGTTATCTGGGAAGCGATAATTAAATGATTTAACCCCTTCAAAACAATTTAGGCTAAAACCGAAAATGTAGTTTTGTTGAACTGGAGTATTTTTAGTTTGCTGACATACTGTTTCAAAAATGGACTGCATTTGTGTATACTGGTGTATATTGATTTTGGAGTAAGTAATAGACGTGTACTTGTGTAATTATTAAATGTCACAATACACTTCACCTTCCTGTGATGTTTAAACAACACCTGTAAGATGAGAGCAGCCACAGTTCGGCATTTATTGTAGGAAACTCTTAATAGTAGGAAACAGCTCAAATACTTTCTGCTTGTACTGTAAGTGAGGCACAAGATCAGCCCATAGCGTGAGACATGTTCTGATAACAGAGACTAATTTATAGGAAACAGATTTGAATCCAGAGGAATCTCTCCAGTGAGTCACTGCTGGAAGATTCTGGTTTGGGAATTGAGCAGGAACACTGGAATTGCTTGCTGTAAGCTGAGAGAGACAGACAGAGTGGGAGAGAGCTGGCAGAGAGGACAGGACAGGACACGGATTGTCAACATCCACCCTTCCTTTGCAGACCGCCTCTCGGAAGGATTTGCAGTGACTTTTTCAAACGATTGGCAGTTAGCGCCTGGAAAGGCGGCTCAGGTCCAAGAGCAAATCACTCCTCTCTATTATTCCCAGGATCGGAAGTGTCCCATTCCACATTACAAGCAGGTACGGCAATGGACCTGTTAACTGCTTTGGTTTGTCGTTGTGAAAAGCATCTGGCAGCGAATGAAAGCTAATCATGACCGGTTGTTTAGAGAAAGATGCTTGCTCTAATGGGTCTAGAGGTGGGGCGGCCCAAAGTGTTTGAGATGATGGCGGGATTGTGAGAAAGAAAATGCATACATGAGGTCATATGCAAGAACATCTGTGTCTGATTGTTGTCTCTCTCTGAGGGCTCACGTTTTTACAGCATCACGTGCAGTGTGGACATTAGGATATCCTCAAAAATTTGGTGCTGTTTGTGGGCCAAATTTCACACTTCTGTCCCTCATGGATGCCTAACAGTCATGAACGAACATATTATAGTAAGTATTGTTTTAGGTCTAGCATAGAACATACTCGCCTCTTTATATGAGACAAAGGCAGTTTAAGTCAAGTGATGATGGGAGCTTTATCTAAATGTATATTTCTTATAATGCCTTCCCTATTGCTTTGTGTTTTGTACTGGATGATGCAAAATACCACTTTTACCAGTAAGGCAAAAAAAGTGTATTATTATATTATAAAAATTAACATCACGATTTTCTGTAAAGCTGCTTTGAAACAACGTGTATTGTGAAATGCACAAAGCCATGTGGTACAGTTCCCCAAAAATATCAGGTAATTCGACCTTTCTGCTTTGTAAAATATATTTTGTTTTTATATTTCATTATAAAACATTTTTGTGAATGATTCAGATGTGTATACTGCCATGTATTTACTGCATAAAAAAAGTAAAAAAGTAACTTGATGGTTTACACCACATAAGAGTCATTGAATTTTCTTTTCTTGAAAATAGTATAAACATTTTTTCAAAACCCTATGAAACCAACATGCAAAGTACATTTCTAATAACTTGTATTTTAAACTAGATTAAACTAGATTTTCTGTTTTCTTTAATCAAACACTTTTATTTGTCATTGACCCACACACTTTTACATTTCTTGCACACTCTATGTGAGTTTGTGTGTGTGTGAATACACATTGTCTGTGCTCCACAATGTGGGTTTAGAGGTTTATTCAGTATAATAGCATTTTAAATAAACAGCCCTTGCTTGGAACAGACTCCGCTTTATTATGTGGCTGATAGTTGCAGCCTAAGCCAGAGAAGGCAGCCGTCATATATCTGTACACAAACACTGAGTTCGGAAATGGAGAATTATGTCACTGGAATGGCAAGCTTGTGTGAGGGGAACCGGCAGGCAGGCCTGTTTTCCCATGAGTCCACTGCTGCCAGTAAAGAGTTACTGAACCGTTATGAGAGACTGAAGCTAAATCTTACCTTATGTTTGAGGCATTTGCTTCTGTTTAAGTCTGCTTTTCTTTGACACTCTTGAATACTTTGTCTGTCATTATGTGTCTCATCTCTTGCAATAATCTGCTGTATGTCCCCTCCAGATGATGCTTTTCATTATCGACGTGATTTTCGTGGCTTTGTCCGCATTTGTGGTCTCTGGACCCCCTGGTGGACATGCTAATTTTCTCTTACCACACGCGTGGCCTCAAGTTAAGCCATATGTGACACAGTTCTTTGCTTCTGAGGTCTTACGCCTGAATCAACATGGACGTGCAGCTGTGACGGTTTCAGCTCAAGTAAATAATGTCCTTTAAAGGAATGTTATGGGTTCAATCCAAAAATCTATTTTACCATCACATTGTTCCAAACTTATGACTTTTTTGTGTGTGAAACATAAAAATCACTATAAACGTGGACATAAAAGCGCTATAAACATAGTAGTGCAGCCAGAGAAACAGACTAAATTTATGTCAGTATTCACTGATAATCTTGACATCCACCACAGCTCTCCTTTGTGTTTATGAGAGTTCATCAGAGTATGACCTTCTCATTAGAGTAGAAGTAGAGATGTTCAATTGTGTACTTAGAGAGGATGGCACTAGAGGTCTACACGGAGGACCTGAGACCCGAGGACCCGGTACCCGACCCGGGATCTGTACGGGTTCGGGGCTATATTTTAAATGGTCAGCCGGGTCCGGGTCGGGTCCCAATCTATTACTTCGGGTCCCGGGTCTGTTTAACATTGTGTGTAATACCCGAGTCGATCGGACTCGGAGAACACCTGGCCATTATCAGAGTCAGTCAGCGCTGTGCGTGTGTTGTTTTGTAACTTTCAACTTGTAAAATTAGGATGAGAAAAGTGTGAGTCGGTAATTTGAAATAAGGTCATCAAACCCCAACACGAGCGATGTCATCAAAAGCAGGGTGTGCGGAGTTAATGCACACGCACGGTGATAATGGATACCTTCATGAGTGATGTGAGTTATTATTGATTATTTTTTTAATAATATTATGAATGGAACCGTCTTGTTGTTATATCTAAAATTTTTGCTCAGACTCGGCTCAGAGAGCACAGAGATAATAGCAAATAAGTAAAGCTAACGTCAGCCCATATGGCACTGGACGAGCAATCGTTATTATAATCCAAATGGGCAAACAGTCTAAATTATTATGCAAGTTGATTCGAGATACAAAAAATGCAAAACTGCAAAGTCGCATTTGTCATCCGTCACCGTGACAGCAAGTGGACTTTTGAAACTGGAATAATGAGTGGATTACGCATTTCAATTGGCAAGAGAGGAATAACACGGATGGAACTTTCTTGGCAAGGAGGATTGTGTGCATCACAGTCCGGTACAAGGGAGAAGGCTTCTTACATTAGGTAAGACAAAAAGTTTAATTTTCGCAACTTGTTTATCGACTTGTTAATAGCAATTTGCTGTGGAATATGTGCCGATCGGGTCCAGTCGGGTCTGTGTCTTCCCGGCTGGGTTGGGGTCCATCTTTCAAATAATTGACGGTCCGCGTCGGTTCCGGGTAGTACATTTTTAACATTTCTCGGTTCTGCACGGGCCCAGGTCCAACTTTCAAAATAATAGACGGGTCCGGGACAAATTTTTGGATCCGTGTAGACCTCTAGATGGCACTAGCAACGGCATGGTCATGGGTTCAGTTCCCTGCAAATGCATGTGCTAATAAAATATTTGGCTTTTGTCTGTTTTAAAAGCTATATACTACTGTTGTATTATATACTAGTATTTGTATATACTAGTAGCTATACAACTGTTAACAGAGCTTAACTTGTATTGAACTTGGAACATTCTATTAATAAATCTGAAGCGTGTGTTTGTAACAGGGTGATATTCTGAAAAAGAAAAGTGAAAAACATTCACTTTTTGACCTCCGATTGCATCTGTAAATTTTGATCGTGATCAAAGCTCTGCTGCCAAACTGCCTTTCATCCTTCAGAAATGTGTTCAGATCTCTTCCTAGAGCTGCCAGATGAATACTCATGAACCTGTTCCTGGTCTGTAGCGTAGCCAGGAAACCTGCACCTCCATCCAACCATGGCTCTGGCCAGACCACTGCGGTCATCAGTGTGCTCTCCCCCATCCTTGTGGAAATGCCTCAAATCTAGATATAATTAACTTTGTTAATTTAAAAAAAAAATAATTAAAAATATAATAAATGTATTATAAAATAAAATATAATACATAAAACATATCATCATTTACTTTCACTTATTCTTTGCGTGGAGCCAATCTGTGAGACTGTCTATTGGTCGAAACTCTTTTCACTATACAAATGTACAGGTCAGAGTAAACAATCTTAAAAATTGTTACATTGTGAAAGATGTAACTACACGTATGCCTGTGTTTCCGTCCTCCTTATTCACACGTGTTTAGATGGAAATGAATGGAACACCAAAGTCTGCTTTGACCGCGCATTCACCCATGGTAAAATGCATTTCAAAATATGCCTTGATCTGCGGTTCTTAGTGGTATTTTGTTTCCATTGGTGTTTTTTGGCTTCATTTTGGTTCTTGAGTTATATCTTTTTGTACCTATCAGCTGACATGACACATTATATATATAACCTTTGGTCCTTCCACTCTTTCCACCAATAACATAAACAATCTTAAAAATTGTTACATTGTGAAAGATGTAACTACACGTATGCCTGTGTTTCCGTCCTCCTTATTCACACGTGTTTAGATGGAAATGAATGGAACACCAAAGTCTGCTTTGACCGCGCATTCACCCATGGTAAAATGCATTTCAAAATATGCCTTGATCTGCGGTTCTTAGTGGTATTTTGTTTCCATTGGTGTTTTTTGGCTTCATTTTGGTTCTTGAGTTATATCTTTTTGTACCTATCAGCTGACATGACACATTATATATATAACCTTTGGTCCTTCCACTCTTTCAACCAATAACAGAAATGCTGTGAGTGACGGCTGTTTTGGCTTCTGTATCAGAGTCTGAAATGTGTTGGAGATTCTTCTTCATCAGGCTTCATCAAAACAGCTTGTTGCACAGTGGAGCGAGGCTTATTTGAGTTGGCAGGCTGATGGCAGCGAGCAGAAGCAAAAACGTACAACTTCCCGTTTCTACTGAATTACATCCAGCTCACTGCTGCTAGGTATTGAAATTCTGTCAGTAAGCTCCTCGTTTTTACAGTCGTGGTTTCTGTTCAAGTGTGTGTTCTGCTCTACCTCAAAGTCCACATACAGGTCAACCTGTTCACTCCCTCTCCTTTTTTCTTGTTCTTTCTTTTTATCTTGAACCATTTTCTCATTAATCTCTTTTTCTTTCCATTTCATTCTTTCCTGTTATTTCTCACTCTCTGCTTTATTTCTTTCACTCATTCTCTGTACTCTGGAAAGAGCCTTTCAGTAAGGTTAGTGTTTTTAGAGCAGGGCGGAGGGAAGCCACACAGCTAGATATGCACCAAAGCAAAATGACCAGTTAACTTTCTATTTAATCATAGATTATATTGTATTGGATATATTCTGTAATGATCCATGGTATTTTGTGCTTAAGTTAAGTTTTTTTCTTTTCATTCTTTTCATTTTGTCGCATGCTGCATTTTTTTCCCCCTCAGCAGTTTACGTTCTGCTCATTTCAGCTTCTGAAAGAAAATGAGAAGATTCCGTTCAGTTGGTAGTCTTCTCAAGTGTGTGATACAAAGTTAATGTACAAATGCGCATAATAGATTTAGACTTAAAAATGGGTTTGGAAAGTCTCAAAGGATTCTCAGCAAACTCAGTCAAAGCTCTAAACTCAGCACACTGCATCATGCACATTTATGTGTTTTTAACAGAATTTTACATGTTGCTCCTCTTGTGTGTATGAACAATTTCAGTAAAAACTAGAAGCAATGTGGAACTTGCAAGTTTGTATTCCATGTTGCATGTAGGTGGTAGCTATTAAAACTAAACGAAATTAAGGTGATTGTTTGTCCATAAAATTCGCTGTTTCTCAATAAAATAGCTTAAGCACATAGATTCAGAGGGGAGCTAATTTTTAGATTTATACTAAAAAAACTTTATTTGACCACAAAAAAATTTGTTTTTATATATTGAAAGTCTCAAAGGATTCTCAGCAAACTCAGTCAAAGCTCTAAACTCAGCACACTGCATCATGCACATTTATGTGTTTTTAACAGAATTTTACATGTTGCTCCTCTTGTGTGTATGAACAATTTCAGTAAAAACTAGAAGCAATGTGGAACTTGCAAGTTTGTATTCCATGTTGCATGTAGGTGGTAGCTATTAAAACTAAACGAAATTAAGGTGATTGTCCATAAAATTCGCTGTTTCTCAATAAAATAGCTTAAGCACATAGATTCAGAGGGAAGCTAATTTTTAGATTTATACTAAAAAAACTTTCTTTGACCACAAAAAAATTTGTTTTTATATATTAAAACTAAATAAAATAACCTCTGATCTGTGTGTATATGGCTTTATACGCTCTGATGATAAAAGAAAAATCTGGCTACAGGTTTTTATGCTCATATAAAATACAAAATAATTGTCTTGAGTGAGAATGCCCAGGAAAACAGTGATATAACCTGTGTTGTAAGTTGCCTTGGTGACAGAGGCTGATGGCTTCAACATACTGTACTGGGAATTCACAATGGCACATTTCCCAATGATGTTCAGTCCCTACTGTCTTATATTTTCTAGGATAAATCCGACCGCATAAAAATGAATTTATGGTGAATTCGTTTCAGGACTCTGAAGCAGACAGAAAAACACTGCAAAGCATGATACAGATGGTTAGTTATTCAAGTACAGTAGCACAGATCTAGTGATGGGTAATATTACAGTATAAGGTAAACTGTGAATTGTAGAATTTTTATATACTTTTTTTACAGGTTGATTACAGGTATTATCATTGAAGGTCCAGTTTTAGTTTGAATAAAAGATCTAATTTGTTAAATGTCATATTTGTGACGTATTGTGTCCTGATCCTGTTTCCATAACTCTCCTGTCTCTTTCTATTTCCTTATGAATACAATTCTAAAAAGCACAGTGAGTGTGGAATTGTGGCATTCATCAGAAGGAGTGAGACTGTGTCTGTATCTCTCCAGATCCGTTACATTTCTTCCCAGATAGAGAAAGTGGATTATAAACTTCCCTACTTCATCCTACTTCTTCCAGGAAATCTGAAACTGTTTCTGTTTGATTATTTTAGTAATTTAATTGAAGTACTAATTGGAGGTCCAAGCACCAAAGCTGCTGGAATCAGTTGTGTTTGTACTGATTTTCTTCTTCCTCTGTGTTTATTTTTTTTGCTCTAAAAGAGTTTGCCAGAGACCATAAATCGCAGAGACCCCAAAATCAGTAGTACAGTGTATACTGTGTGCATATATATATATCCTATGGACACTATAATAAGCAAATTTACACTTTTGCAATAACCCTAATACCACTTGGACTAAAATAAAAATTATTTTTTTCCCCCTCTGAACCCTTGCTCTGAATTAAATGGTTATATGGAACGTATAATCTTATATACATTTTAAAAGCAAGTTTTTTTTTTCCAAACTCAGCCCTGGTTTCTAAGACATGTCATATGTATTGTTTAGAGATGGTAAAAGTTAACAGATTTATAAAATAATTTCACAGAAACAAGTCAGTTTATTTTTTGATGAGACTGCTAATGACTAAATGACATATCCTCGCAAAGTAAAAACTTGTTACACATAGACAAAGGTGGCAAGCGTTTGATCAAGAAAGTTAAAAATATGGTTCACATTTTCCTTGGTTTAATGCTATCTTGAACTTGACGACATTCTAAAGATGCCAAATTTCACCAATTTAATGGAACTAGGGGACGCTATAACTTAAGAAAAACCTCAAAACTGTGCAAATGTGATCAAATATATTGATCCACAACAATTGTATCCACACGGTCTGTTCTTTCAAATTTTCCAATTGTGGTCCAGGCTGCTTGGACACAAGTTATTGCCACTTGTGGCTTTATTTTAGCAGTAGTTGCACAGATGTCAGCAAACATAGACATATAGACTAATACAGTCAGTAAGGCCTCAGATGGTGTGCGGTTTAGCCACAGCTACTAGCACACACAAACCACACATTTCCGGCCACTATAAATCCCCCCCCACACACCACAAAATGACGGCAGGAGAATACTTTCACATGTCGCGTGCTGCGCTCTTTCTCTCTCTAGGATCATGCACTAAGACTATTTGTAATGTTTGTATTGCATTTGCAAGTCTTGGAAGTAATTACGAATGATGATCTTGTGTACTGACTTGGCTTGTGTATTTCATAGATGATTGATGGCCTTGCTCATCTTGATCTTGTGTACTTGACTTGGTTTGTTGTGTATTTCAGAGATCATTGATGACCTTGCTCAGCTTGTGGACAAGACGGACAGCCGCATCAAAAACGTGACGCACAGGGTCAAGCTGTTGGACACCAAGTCTGCTTCCTGTGGTGAGTGTTCTGCCTCTGTAGAGCCACTGTAGCCCTGGGTTTATGTACTCAGCTTCAAGAGCCTGGCAACAATAAGCCTGTCCATCATTCAGATTTATGGCCATCTCTCTCTCTCTCTCTCTCTCTGTCCCTTCTCTCCTCCCTACTGCTTCTAGTGCAATCTAAATGGCAAATTCAGATCTGCATATTATGGTCGGTCTCAGTGCTGCGAGCTCATACAGGCCCATCTGCATGTGATCTGTGTGTTTGTTATTGGAGTGGCAGTAAAGGTGAGATCAGGCTGAGGCATTTAGAGAGCTCACACATTTCTGGAAAGTTCTGCAAGACATTACAGTATTTTACATCTGTATACTTCAGAGTACTTTCTTCTGTGGTCTCATTTTGTTAGTCTGTTTTTAAAGAGATACATTTATTTCATTATGTACTAAACTCGTTTCAAAGTTGTATGACTTTCTTCTGTGGAGCACAAAAGGTGTTTTTTTTTCATCATGAAACATCATGAAAAAAACACCATAAAATGATAATGAAGTTATAATGAAATGAAATATTATAATGAAAATGGTCCATACAGCTTAAATACTATATGCTAATTTTTCTTTTTTAAAAATATGTTTCACTGTATTTCACAGTGCAGAAGAACATATCTGTTGCTACTTCCATTACATTGCGACTTTAAGGAGCAGACAGAAAATTATTTATTCACAATGTTGACATCCTTGACATTTTGACACCCTAGGTATCCTTGGTGGATGAATCATGAGAGAAATTCTAATTTGAGACTTGAGACTTTCTAATTTGTGAACAAATTGTTCTTCTGAGTCTTTTCAATGAACTAGTTGAACTCATGAATCTCATGCACTCAGAAGGGGGCTGGGCAATATGAACAAACAAACAAAAAACATTTATGAACATATAAGGATATGAACATATATGAACACAAGTATTTTTAGGCTAAATGGCGAAATACAATATATATAACTAGTTTTTTTTTAATGACTTTCTCTTTGGAAAAAAAAAAAAAGTAAAGAAAAAAAACATCCTGCCAGTCCTACAAACAATGTGCATACTGAAGGCTATGAAAAGAAATATAGTGGATGTAACCACATTGGCTATGCTATATAGTATGTCCAAAAAAAGCAGGTTCAAATCACTTTACATTTTATTATAACTTTACTATCAAAAACAAAACAAAATGCTTTTTAAAGCAGTATTAAAATCAATAAATCTAAAAAATGAAAATAAATGACAAAAAAAAGCACAGACTAAATGTTACCGGTAAGAAGAAGAGACATTCACTCATGTGAGAATAACTAGCCTACATTTAATTTACCCCATTAATAATGTTCCTTTACACTTACTGCTATCATAAAATACACTTACTTGAAGGTTTAAAATTCTACATATGGCACATATATTGTCCAACAACAAATATTTTAGCTAATTGTTTATTTTATTCAGAATTAGTGCACTCCTATTCTATTGCACTGTCTGTTTGTGCTCCATTTGTTTCAGTTCAATTTGTGTTTTCAGTTTTCAGATGCGTTCGTAACATTAAACTACTCTATATCGATATAAGCTGTATTGCGTCATCCTATATTGTTTATAAAAATATATTGATATATTGTACAAACTCGATATACCACCAAGCCCTACTCAGAAGAGCTTTTCACACTGCGCTTAACCCTGGGTTATCATCAGTGGTCCCACTTTATATTAAGTGGCCCTAATACCTGTGTACTTACATAGTAACTAGATGTGTAGATGGGTAGGTTTAGGGGTGTAAATGGGTAGGTTTAGGGATATGTAAAGTGTGAGGAGTTGGATCTCAAGTTGGTGGAGTTGGTGCACCACTGTAATACCAGTGTACTTACATGGTAACTCCTCAGGAACTGTCCACGTAATATAAAGTGTAACATTCTGGACACCAACCACAATTTATATGTAAAGCCTAACTTACTGGCCGCTGCTGTGTAACATCAGAGTAATTACATGGTAAATCCATAGGAATTGTTTACTTAATATAAAGTGTAACACTTTCTTTACCAAAAAGTGCTGTTAGTCCTGTTACACATTTGTACTTTCATTACCAAAAAGTGTTGTTACCAATGTCCTGTTACACATTTGTATTTACACATACCATTCAGTGGGTTGTTACATATGTGTAGTTACACAAACATTACAGCTGTAGATACTATGTACCAATCTGTACTTACACTGTGGTTACATACTATGTACACATCTAGTTACTATGTAAGTATACAGGTATTAGGGCCACTTTAATATAAAGTGGGACCTCATCATTCTAAACCCTGCTTTTAACCCTGGGTAAAGGTACGTTTCATACTTGTAATTTAGAATCAGTGTTAGAATGTTATGGCTAGGTGCTTAGCAACAGACACCCAACACCGTACCTCATATTCACATGCTTTGAACAGTCATGGGAACACTGTGCGTTGTATACACAGTCAGTATTTGAGGGGAAAATGCCAAAAGGTGACAGAAAATGCGTCAGTTGGAGTGACAAAGAGACTGTTTCATTCTTATATTTATAGTCAGAAAAATCCATTCAGGAAAAACTTGATAGTACAGTCAGTAGTATATGATATGAGGATGTGCAATGCTAGAGCCTTTATGTGAACAAGTTGTGTGCTGCATTTGTGTCGTGAATGAAACTGACACAAGCGAATATGCAAATAAGAACGTTAAGCCGGGGTTTAGGAATGTGCAGTGTGAAACATCATCTGAACATTCCAGATTATTTGTTAACTCCGGGTAAATTATGAGCATTGTGAAACGTGAAGCAAGATAACCCAGGATTCAGTTTACCCTGGGTTTAAAATGACCCGGTATTGACTAGTTCAAGTGTGAAAAGCCCTGATATCACTCTGTGATCTCAAGCGTTCACATGACTTCAGAAAACATATAAACATAATATAGTCTTCCACAGAGGAGTTATTATATATCATTTATTTATTTTTGAAGCTTCGAATGCTCCAGTCTGCATTTATTGTAAACGTAGGAAAAAGAACGACCAGCACAGTATTTAAATGTTCTTGTATATGTGTTTGGAACAAAATTGGGGCTGAGGAAATGATGACAGATATTTCATTTATGGGTGAACTGTTGCTTTAATTGCGTTTTCTGTGATGTGATCAATGACGGCAGCCTCTCAGATTTCTCAAGTTTTGTGCACGCCAACCATGCCTGGAGCGCTTAAATCATTTCACATGTGGCAAATGTTGAAGCATGTCTGCATACTCGAGCAGCAGACACAAAATATCTGTCTTCATTAAGCTCTTCATTAAAGGAATACTCCCCCCAAAAATCCTTTGATTATTTACTCACCTTCACGTTAGTATTTCAGCAGAATGTCTAAGCTGCTCTTTTCTTTGCTGTGAAAGTGAACAGTGATCAGGGGTTGTCAAACCTGATGCATCTGGACTTGACATGTATGAATGGATATAAACAGATAAACATATATACACATTATATTTATAAAATATTATTGGAATAACTGAAATTTTAGTCTGTTACTCACACAAAGCTATCATATGGCTTCAAAAACTTACTGAACATACTGTAGCTGTTTGCACTTCCTTTTTGTTCCTTTTTTTTCTGGATCTTGACAGCTCCTGTTCACAATATTCTGTATATATTGTATAGTATTCAAAGAGCAGCTTAAACATTCTGCTAAAGATCTCAATCTTCCACAGAAGAAATGAAGTAATGATTCATCTCCTGTTTTGTTCCATGGAAGAGAGTATGTCATAAGGATTTGAAGCAACATAATGGTGAGTAAATGTTGGCATATGCTCAATTTTGGGTGAGCTAACCCTGTAATGCTGGCGTCTTTGGGGGACGTGAGATGTTCAACAAATCTACTCTCAATACAAACCTTTTTGGTGCCACTGTTTATACACCTGAACATGGCATGATTGTCATTTTGTCATTGCTGTTGACAGGTAGACAGTAGAACTTTTCTATCTCAAACTGTCAAGACGTTATTTATTAAATTAGCTCTTTGTAGAAGATGTGGAATTGATCATGAATTAATTTTTGTTATGGTCATGGGCATGTGAAGGTTTTCTGTAGTGAGAGCCAGTTTGACTACATCACTCCTAATTGTCCTATAAAGATCCATCTTGACTTTTCCTGGGAAATAAATGCATTGCTGCACTTGGTCCTGCTCCTCTAATGTCACACATAATTCCATTTGTTTGTCCAGAGGACTCTACAGACTCGAGTTTGTTTGCAGATCCCAGAGCCGGAGGCCAAAGTTGCCAAGCTTTGCATTGATTCTCTTTCTCGCTCCTTTATTTCTCTACCCCTCTTCTTGTCCCGCGTCTGCTTTTAACACTTAACCATATTCATGTATTCTGTGAGGGGGGTGAAGGAGGGGTTGATGAATGGAAAAATTCCTCACTGCCTTGTCGCCCGTACCCCACTTTTTTTTTTTTTTTTTTTTTTT
>NW_015549690.1:277763-287474 GCF_001515605.1 Sinocyclocheilus anshuiensis | reverse complement strand
TTTCAGCTTGTGTTCCATGACTCACTTCACTCCTCACGTTTCCCAACTTTGTTTGACACTTGTCTTTGTCTTGTGGAAAGAAAATGTTGAAAAATACGATGCCACAACACTTTTAAAATCTCGTTAGCTGTCTGATCATTGTCTCCTGTGGCCACACAAGGTTTATACAGTATGTCTCTGCTGTATTTGTCTTATTTTCGGACTGTATGGGTGTTCGCTTTATGCTGTATGTTCTAGAAGAGGATATTTTACTTATAGCATCAGTTGTTCTGTTGTATCTGTAAGTGTCTGCTAATTTTCTTTCTATTGTCTATTTGAGATTAGTTTATTCCTGCTTTTTTTCCTGTTTATTCCTAGGTTTTGGTGTGTTATATATACACCCTAACCATTTGAATGGTAGTGTATAGCTATAGACCATATGACTTCAGCTTAGAATACAACCAACGATTTTTTACATCAGAAATGTGGACTTAAGTAGGGATGCACCGAATATTCGGCAACCGAAATTATTCGGCCGAAAATAGCAAAAAAAATTTATTTCGGTGTTCGGCCGAATAATATATACCGAACAATGACTAACGCGATCAAATAGAGGCACGCACTAATGCAGCAAACATGTCGGCAGTGTGAAAGTATTTAAAACTATCAGAAAGACGCAGAAATCATTACAAGCACGAAGCACCGACAGCGAGTGCTGCATCACGTCTCCGATGAGAAGAAGAGGTGGCTAATGCTGGTGGTTAGGCTACTGTATGATGATTGAAATCGCGAAATTACCTTTAAACGATTAGTAAATAAACCGCAGAATGTTATATTTTCTAATGCACGCACGAATTGCATGTATTCTGACAGCGCTGCACGAGCTCGCGGCGCCAGGGTTCAAAGTCCAAAGCACCAGGAAAATCTGCGCTGAACTTGTTACTCGTCAGTTGCTCAGTAACATTTTTGTGAATTTTTTTTAAAGGCATGTGACAATGTGATACGTGCGACAAACATCTTCCCAAATTCGTAATGAGAATCATTTATAAATCTGCATGCTGTTGTCAACAAAAAGAAGAACTGAGATCTTCCTGCG
The DNA here is from genome assembly GCF_001515605.1 of Sinocyclocheilus anshuiensis. Taxonomy (NCBI): domain Eukaryota; kingdom Metazoa; phylum Chordata; class Actinopteri; order Cypriniformes; family Cyprinidae; genus Sinocyclocheilus; species Sinocyclocheilus anshuiensis. Next base: position 286,399 of record NW_015549690.1, on the reverse strand, counting down.
GGATTCTGCCAAAATAAAAGCAGAGAAAAAGCAACAACTCCATCGACGTTCATAAATGATTGTATTGTAATTTTACTGTCGGTCTGTAAAATAAAATAAAAAAGTAAGACGATAATAATAATTACCCTACAACAGCTCTATTAATACATTTATTATTGTTGTTTTGTAATAGTTTTTATTTGAAAAGCAGGACAAAACAGTAAAAAGCACATTTTGGCAATTTAATTAATGCAATGGTGAAAAAAAAGGCAAAATAGGCCTACATGGTGGAAAAATGTGAAAAACCGTATTCGGTATTCAGCCCAGTGTTTCATTTTGTTCGGCTTCGGCCAAGAATTTTCATTTCGGTGCATCCCTAGACTTTAGTACTGCAGTTAAATGGCAAAAAAAAAAAAGGCCAAACGCGTCATCATATTGTAATGTATGAAATCTGGTGTTACTTCATTCGTGTAATTAGTTTTTAATTTGTTTACATTCTACAGCCAAATACTTTACAACCATCCTCTTTGGAAAGATGAAAAAGAAAAAAAGGGCTATTAGGAATAGCATTGACAGGCAGATGAAAATGATCTGGTCAGAGAATTATTGAGTAAAATAAAGTTCAGGCCCATCTTATGTTTTGTTCTGAGTGTTCAGGCCCCTGACTATGACAAGTTGAAGTTTAGATCCTCACAGGTCTCTCTTTTTCCCTCGGCTTTGATTTTAAATAAGCAAAGGACGCTTGGGAAGAATGCGTGTCCTTTGTTCTGCCCCCTGGGTGGCCACACAGGTCTTCTGCCCTCTGTGCACACTAATCTATTTGTCTAGCAAATATTATTGTTGTCATTGGGCCAGCGTGATTGGGTTACAGAGCTTATTTGATTACTTATAGGACTGTGACAGTTTGGCAGAGGTGAAAAGAGGAGCAAACAGACAAGCCTGGGTGTGAAGCTCACTTTAAAGCCCAGAAGTCTTGACAGTGTGAATGATGGTTTGTTTTATACAATGTTCTTTAGGCTGATTTAAATCTGAATGAGATTTTGCCATTTGGCTTTTTATACAGAAAAGATCATGTTCGCTTGGAGAGTAAAATTTTTTCCCCCATCTTGTAAAATGTCTTTCTATGGGTTTACCAGCTCAATGGATATTTAAGGACCCTTTTTTTTTTCTTTTTGATGTTTGATATTTCACTTCTCTTGCCAGTTTTCTGTTAAATAAATGTGGAACTGTCCATTGGGATAGGGGTCTGTTCACTGAATATCTGACATTGTTCCTAGTCACAGTCAAAATTATTTCCTAACTCACACCCTACCCGCAGCAGGCTTTGGTAGGTTGCTATTTCATAATACCAGTGTAAGGTAGTTCAGCACAGCTTCCTTTTGCCCTGTGCCTGAGTGCAGGCCAGCTGGCGCTATGATCTCCAGTGGGAACACACAGCCACCGAGCCAAACTATGAGAGAAATGTAAACTAAAGTACTGAATCCGGCTGCAAATACAGTACAAGCCAGTGTCCATGACGGACAGTGCATATGTCAAAAATCCTGCCTAATTAGCCGAGATAAGCCTGTTTTGAAATGACGTGACAGATGATGGCACGTCTGCTGTTAGAGAGTTTGCACAAACAAAGGGAGCACTGAAGTTAGATACGCTTGAGACAAGCATAGTCAGAAAATTGTGTGTATTGAAAAAATGTATATGGGTGATCTGAAAATAGAGGAACTCTTCTAGGAGGATTTTAGTGTTCTAGTATTAAAGGATACATTTTAATACAGTACCTGTAAATGATTTTTATTGTGTTTCATTGTTCACTTATACAAATTAAGAATAGGAAAGGTACAATTTCCCAAAATTGGTCATTTTATTTAACGTGTTATATATAACAAGTTCTAAATTCATTAATTATTATAAAATGTTATGCTAAAAACCAGAACAAGTTTACATTTTTAGCTTTTTTCATATCAGCATTTAATATTTTCAGCTAATTTGGTTTTTATATGTACAGTTTTTTTTGTTTGTGTTTAATAACACAATTGCTCTCTAAGGAACTCTTCTAGGAGGATTTTAGTGTTCTAGTATTAAAGGATACATTTTAATACAGTACCTGTAAATGATTTTTATTGTGTTTCATTGTTCACTTATACAAATTAAGAATAGGAAAGGTACAATTTCCCAAAATTGGTCATTTTATTTAACGTGTTATATATAACAAGTTCTAAATTCATTAATTATTATAAAATGTTACGCTAAAAACCAGAACAAGTTTACATTTTTAGCTTTTTTCATATCAGCATTTAATATTTTCAGTTAATTTGGTTTTTATATGTACAGTTTTTTTTGTTTTTGTTTAATAACACAATTGCTCTCTAATATTTCTGTCATGCCAAACATTTTAGAAAAAAATCTTTAAAAAAAATCAAATTCGGTCATAAATTTAATTTTAACATTTTACATCATAATCTGAGGTGTAGATACTGTGTTAGAAGTCATTAGCAAACCAGTCAGTATTTGTACATTTTAATTCAGAAACAATTTATTTTTACTTTTTGAATTTAAACTGATAGGCCTACTTAATTTGTGTTATCCATTAGGCTTGGTTGAGGATTTGAAGTCAAGACGTGATAAATATTTTAACATTGATTGAAAAATAATACAATTTCAAGAGATCAGATTTGCATTATATAAAAAAAAAAATCACCCTTACATTAAGTATAATGACAGTTAAAATGAGCCTGCTATTTAATCAATTATCCTGTGCATATTATAGAAGTCCTAACCAGTGTTGATACATCCCAGGGCATGAAAGGCAATTGACAGCAACTAAACAAAGAGTGTATAATTTTATTAAAGAGCTAATAAAACAAGGCCATGTTCAATATATCATTAAATTCAATAATTATAAATAATAATTGTAAAACTTTTGTTAGAAGCCTATAACTATAGGCTTGGCTTAAACTCAATAATGTAGAATGTTCAGTCACAGTTCATAGTTGTGGTTTTATTGGCGTTTCACAACTTCAAAGGTGTCTCATTTTAGAGTCGGAACTATAAGCTTTGTAAAAGCCGATCTGTAACACATGTAAGACTGTTCTGGCTGATGTCAGTGACTCACAGGAGATGAGACATCCTCTCCCGACACCTTCATGGAATTCTCTAGTGACACGGAGTATATGAGAAATTTGACTATCGGAAGGATTAATGAAAGGCAGATGCGTCGCTGAAAGTTTCAGCACATTTTGTTTGTCATTCTCACCATCAGTTAGTGTTGATCTTGAGTTTGAATCAAACCCAGGGCTGAGAAGCCCCATCTAGGAGTCATTACTGTGTTTATTTTAATGAGTGATCACTGAAAAATGCAAATAATGAATGGGATAAAACGAATAAACCATTTAAATTATAGTAAGGCATTTTTGAAGTGTTTCAGGAAGTCAAACATGTCGATTACATTATGTTTCTCTGAGAAACAGATTGTAGTCGCAGAGGATAAACAACAGATTTCTAAAGTTTTTGCGGTGCAGCTGGTAAGGGATGCACATGTGCTAAAGATCAGTCGTGTTTTTGCCTGGCAAATGATGAATGTTTCATTCAGATGTTTTGTGTGTGTTTTTGAATCAGGAATGCTGGTGGTGATTGTTCTTCTCCTCATCGCCATCATTGTCGTGGCTGCTTGGCAGAATTAATGAAGAGGATGTTTCTGAAGAGAAAGACGGCACATATACGGACTGCAGAGACGGTTAGAAAAGCCGTCTGAGGTGAACGAGAGATACTCCGCTTTCAAGCAGGCTGTATGTGTAAACACACATCTCTAAACCCCTCTCCTGTCCTCTTTTATGAAAAGAATGGAACCCATGACTGGGTTAAAGCCAAGGAATGGACCACTATGAAGAACTAAAATTCTTAGCTCCTCAGATAATGATCAAAGTAGGATTCGGAATGGAAGGAAAAATAGAAAAGAGCTTTGAAAGCTTTTGAATACTATGAATATAACCATGAGCTCGAGATGCTCCAAGGAGGGAAAACCTATTTAAATTCTTTGTTTGGCAGTGAAGAAAATGATCCAAATCCATCCTATGAGTCACAAAGCAATACAAAAATATATGTATATACAGTATAATTAAAATGTATTATCTTTTCTCTTCTCTTTCATTATCCACTAAACTAGATTTACAGTTCAGATTCTATTTCGTAAGTATTTTTTTTTTCATTAACACTTTTCTGTAAATAGTTTTTAGCCTGAAAATGTGACGGTTAGAAATTCTAATAAATGTAGTTAACACAGCATGGTCTCAGCTGTTTGTTTTTTTTGGGGGGGGGGGATAAAATCTTAAATTAGATATTGTCATACATGTTAGTGCTGATGATATATATATATATTTTTTTTTTTAACATTTGTCACGGTTGTTCTTATTTCCTTAAATCTTTACCGTAATAACCGTAACATACAAACAAATCTTAATTTATTACTTTTTTTAAATCAAAATTATATGCAGGGGCAAAAAATGAAAAGGCACACTAGTAATGTTTTGAGATTTTATTCCAAATGAATGCTGAATGTAGTTCTACCAGGCTGGCGTTCAGTAGTTATCTTCCCCTTTGGATTTTAATCACAACCATCTAAACAACCACAAACTGTAATAAAAAAAAAAAAAATTCACAATGTCTTGTGTCATTAAATATTTTCTTATAATAACCATAATATATTAGTATGCATTGTAAAACAATATTGCAGACGTCTTGTATTTGCCACAGCTAAATTTACAATTCATTATATGAACAAGAAGCAATGTATGGAAGGTCTGCTGGTAATGTCAAATACAGGAGCCATCGTTCCACTGCTGCGAAAAGTAAAAACTGAACATAAATTTACATCATTGGAATACTTAAAATAAAAATGAGTGTGCACTAAGATACTGAGTGCCAAACAAAATACATGTACATGTGGTATTACGAATATTGTTTGGAACCGGTAAATACAACATATGTATAAATATCTGTATGTCATACATTGTGTACATTTACAAGAAGTAATCATTGAGTAAAGATGATAATTACTGCACACGTAAACCGTTCATCAAATCTGTTTTTTTTTTCTCTCTCTCCCTTTTTTTTTTTTTATTTGATGCTGAGACGATCAGTTCTTGCGGTTTATTTTCTTACTGATCTGTGAAGGACTGACCACACAAGAAAACGTCAAGTGACCCTCAAAGATCAGTGCAAAAGCTGTACTTTAGAGAACGTCCGTCTCATTAGTAACAAGAAGTGTGTGTGTGCGTGTGTGTGTATGAGCAGCGTTTCTCACAGTGAAGAGAATTCTCTATTGTAGCGAAACATTACTGTACATGCATTCCTACATTCACAGACCCTAATGAACATGGACATTTTAAAGGAGAGATGCTGTTGCTTTACAAAACTAAATGCTAATTAATGAATACTAGTTAAAGGTAATTCGTACACTTCTAAATACTGTTTTACACACAAGGAAAAATATTAACTGTACACACCATTCTACCAACACTTTCAGGACTCACGGAAAGGCCTGTTTATACAGTGGACTCGTCGCATTGAAGTTCTGTTTTAACAAAAGGACATCATCATCCATGTCTGGACTATAAACAGTTGAATCAGAGCATCAAATGGAGCAAGAAATTATGTTTGTATTTAGAGTCATCTGCCTCAGTCATCATGTCTTATACAAAAATATACATGGTGGTTTTATTCCAAGTTCAAAAATAATTGTAAATCCATGCTAATAATTTTAGGAATTATACAAGCATGCTATTACATTTTTTATAGATCTTAAAACAGTTGTCAACACTTATGAGTACAGAAATGTGGCATGACTCACGACACATGGCTTAAACAGAAAATAATAATAATTCTACCAAACATTTGTGTCCGTTGAAGAGAACGGGCACTACTTTAAAAATGTACAAAGCTTCTTTTCAGCAACTGTTAGAGGATTCTTTCACCTTTGAATTAGCGAACTGTGGGCCACCACCAACAAAAAGGCAGCCTGAAACGTACATTAAACAGAAACCTTGATTTGCTTTTGTTGTTCATTTGCTGGGACAGATTCAGAGTCTGTCGTGATCTGGGTAAAACCCAGCAGCACCAGTCTTCAAAGATTAGTAGTGTTATTTGAAATATTATACATGTTACACTGTACAAGAGCTTTTCTATGCTGTCCTTTTCATTCTGTTTGCAGCTGAATTTAATGATAAACCGCAACAAAAATTGCAACAATAATTGAATGAATAATTCTAAAAACAATATGCACAAATATATGCATAAAATTGTGTTTTTCATGCAGGTTGTTACAAAGTGATACTTTTTAAACTACTTTTCAGACCTTGAAAAAAGAATATTTTAAATTGGCTTAAGAAGAGCAAATTAGTTTTGATATCTGTCATATTAAAAATTCCTACCGAAACCCGAATTTAGACATTTTTGAAATGTTGGCATCTCAGATGCCATTATGCATTATGCATAAGTTAGAGCATATGAATTATTAAACGCTAAAGCTCATTAATAAAAATGCTTTATTTTTGTAAATTAAGAACTGTTACTTTATTTATTTATTGCTGTAAAAATGTTCTCCGATTTTTGATGTATCAATCCCCAGGTTGTTTTTAGAATATTGATTATGGCTTAGTCTGATTCTCAACCAGACTGAAACGGTCCAAAATGGATCTGAAAGCCATTTAACATAAAATACCTTTCTTTATGCTGGACACAGGTGCAAAATTGGCAAACAAATCTTGAAGGAAACAAATAAGAAATGAAAACTGCATCGTGAACTCCTTCACACGTTCCTATTTAAAAAAAAAAAAAGTTAGTCTCTTCATGCCTTTATTCAAAGTAGCGGTGCTAAGTCCCTCCTGTTTCTTCTCTTCCTTTCCCTTATCATCTTTTCATCCACCACTCGTCTGTTGTTTCTCTGTCCAGCTCTTGATGACAACCTCTTTCCATTTCAACCTCACTATGCTTTCTTGCATTTTCCTTTCTTCTCCCGCTGCTGAAACTTCCGTAGTCTTCGAGCCCAAGTGTCCCTCCACTGAATGACCAGACTGCCCTTGTCTGCCACCACACCGCTTTGTCCAGGGGAATCCTCATCGTTGCCCAGCAGCAGGTACTTTTTTCCGGGCTTGATCTTCGGGCACTTGCAGGCCACATCCTTTGCTCTGACCCACAAAAACTGATCTCCTCTGCGGATTCGGCTTTCACCCTGTTTGTAGACAGAGATGATGTTGACGGTGAACTTCCACCACTCGGCGGCTTTGTCTGCCTTTAGGACATGGACCTGAACAGCTGGTAGAATAACAGAAAATGCGAAACAGAATTAGCTACTTTTCCTGTATTAATACAGATGGGCGACATTATATTTTAAGCAGTTTCAGCAGTGTCCTGTGGTGTTTAAAACGACTTCATTTAATTCAAATAGAAACGATCAAAACGTTAACGTTTAAAACTACTTTAGACGATATGAATTGAGAAACTACATGGAATATTGTTGTACTTTTTAAAACTCGTTCGTCATATAGCAGGACCACTGAAATTAATCTGTGAATGGACCAAAAAAAAAAAAAAGGTTCAACATGTTTAAACTTGAAATTTGGCCATTTGCACAACATATATAAATGTACATGTTCTTTTATATACATAATGAGGCCTGAAAGTCTGAGACAACTAGTGTTTATATATATATATATATATATATATATATAATTTAATACAAATGTTTCTATTACAAATTATATTATCAGCACAAAAGTTGAACAGAAAAATGCTAATTAATTTACTATTAATTAGTAACTAATAAACTATTTCTTCTTTTTAATTTTTAATCCCTTTTTTGTTACTGCTGTTGTTTTAAAATGTTCAAATTCCTACATTTTTGTCTATTAATTTCCAGGTTTAAATTACATTTTAAATTGCAGTTTTTGTGTGTGGTCTTAGACTTTTGGACCCCACTGCATATGTAAATTTTATCCTAAAATATTTGCTGCATAAATACATATACATACACTGTGCCATAAAATGTGCCGTGTGCCTAAATTAACAGCCACGACTGAAATGATAGTTCTCCTGCATGTTCAGAGTCTGGCTCTGATTCTGATTAAGTCGTTTGTATCGTCTCGTTTGCCTCAGCAATGCAGGTCAACCTTCAGTTTAAAGTGCTTTCAAATAAATCATGTAACTCAAACCTCGCCACAGTTTGAGATTCCTTGCAAGTGTGAATCCTCAAAATCTGCTTAAACTGCCTGTAGACTCATGCTGTTCCCCTTTCATTATTAATAGCCTTCAAGGTGCTTTGTAAGGTGACTTTGACAAAAAAAAAAGACACCTTACAAAAAAGGCAAAACAGACAGATTTAATTTCGTCTGCGTAATGCTTTGCGCTTGACTAAGACTGAGCCTGTATCATGCAGGTTAATGGTTGGTGGTCTATTTATGTATCTGTCCCTTTACATACTTTCCTCTGTATTTTAAGGCTAGAATTCACGTTTTTCACAAGTTTCCTTTATTACCATTATAAGGATCCCTTTTCACATTTACACACAGCTTCCCACTAGCCTAAGCTTAAACTTCTCATTTGTATCAGGTGCCAGGATTTCCAAAGTTCTTTAATAGCAAAAAAAAAAAAAAAAAAAAGAATAAAAA
>NW_015549690.1:241559-276355 GCF_001515605.1 Sinocyclocheilus anshuiensis | reverse complement strand
AGTTCTTTAAAAACAAAAAAAAAAAAAAAAAAAAAGATTAGAACAGACCAAATGCTTCAGATATGTTTTAAGTCAAATAAAAGAAAAAAAGAAACAACAGAAACAAGAAAATTCTGTCATGTTGTTTCAAAATTGTATGACTTTGTTTCTACTGGGGAACACAAAAGGTGAATTTCTGAAGAATATTCTTGCAGTTCTCTTCCATATAATGAAAGTAAATGAGTGATTGACTGAAGTGGTTCATATGATTTGTTAATAATATTCCAAATCGTCTGATGCCGAGCAATAGCTTTGTGGAAGTAAGTGAAATTTAAGCTGTTCACTAAAAATCTTGATATCCAGTCTAGCTCTCCTTAACTTGTTCCTAAGACTCATGAGCTACTCATTCTTTTGGGTCTGATCTTTTCGACGAAATGCTTAATGCAGTTCACACGACCGTTCTGAATGATTTGTTCAAGAATAGCACTCCTCTGACTCTCAAGCTCACTTCCTCAATGATTCACAGCAGTTCACAGCTTACTGGAGAGGAAGGTTACCAGGAAGTAACGACTAATTTTGATCAGTTTCCCACTCTAAATTGTTATATGACTTCAGAAAGCTTAAAATATAGAACAGAGGAACACTTTTACAGTCTTTTTTGGTGATTTTTGAGTTTAAGTCTTATTAGCTTGCCAGGGTTTTCATCAGAAATTCACCTTTTGTGTTCTACAGAAAAATGTAATTCATAGAGTTTTGGAACAACATGAGGGCGAGTACTGTAAATGATGACAGACTGACTGATTGATTTTATTTTTTTATTCCTTTACTTACACCAAAAAAATCATCACAAATGAAATCAAATGCATAAACCTTTATGTCACTGTCACTATTTGGAAAGGTGGAAGTTATTTATCCAGTGATTGGAACATATCACTCTCAGGATTCCTGTGGTGTTTTATGGGTAATGTGCCAGTGAGGCACGAGGCTGTAAATATCATGCCACGAAGAGCCCAATTCCCCTATAAGTCTTTTAGATGACTCCGTCTTCAAGTTCGATACCATTTCCAGCCATTTCCCCCCATGCTGCTGTAGCATAAAGCCCCCCTGATGCTCGAGAAGGCAGAAGGAAAGTGGATTAGGTTTAATGCTCAGAATGTGGGAGTTTATCTTAGGTTGTTCAGTTTTGTGTAAAGAGCCAGCTCTCCATAACTGAGGACAACTGTAAATTGAAGTCAGCAGGGGACCATATTATCTGGATAAATTGTTAAATGAGTCTTAAATGAGTAATGGCGGTGTAGAAAGGAGAACATGCAAAGCCGGTCTGCAGGAGGTGATGGCATTGAGTATTCATCACATAAGATGTGGCTTCCAATGTGTGTCAGACCTCCTCTCTACACTGCGGGGATCCTTGTGTTTTTCACCTTCAGTGTAACTGATTTTTTGATAGGTCTATTGAGCATAAACGCTTACTATATAATGTTGTTAATATATAAAAGTGTTCTTCAAGGCTACAGTTCCTTTTACATATCAAATCACGTCTTTAGGTGAAACGCAGTTTTCAATTATTGTTACATTTATCACATACCATCTTTACAAGTACACAGCCTGTCCATTAATTATAAAAGCACTTATTAACAAAGCAAAGTTGTTTTTGGCATGTTTTTGATAATTTACTGGGGGGAAAAAAACTACAATGCTTATTAATGCTTGAAAAACAAAATAATAAAGAACCATACAGAAAAAATGATATTAAATCTCGACCTTTATATCTTAATATCGACCTTAATATTACGTTTTCTACGAGGTTAGTTCAGTTTGTAAAGTGTCGTATGCTAAGATTTTTCCAAAACATAATGACATTTATAAATGAATAATCCACAATATCTGTAAAATTCTCACATTGAAAATATATTTACGATTAATATGTGTACCCTCACATCTATTCAGTGTGTGAGGAAAATACTAAATATTTCATTTTAGTCATTAAAATTTAAACTTTTCTTGAAAATGGTATATAAAAAAAAAACATAGGAAACAAACATTAAATACAAAGATTACATTTCATTACTTGTCCATTTGTTTTGTTTTTTTTGTGGACAATCTTAATTGACCCATATAATAACTATGTCAAAGATTAAGGCAAAATGTTTTTGTGTTAGGGTTAACATTTTCTGAATGTTCAAAAATATTACAATTATACCTATACTCATATCATCTTTATTGTGTTTTATTCACCATCAATAAATGACTTATGCTGACTGAAATTAATCAAAAGAGCTGTTGAAATGCTCTGGCTGTCATTAAATCTGCTAAGCTCTTTAAGTTCCACAGGGTTTTGCTTGACTGATGAAACGCCCCACCTCTGTAGAAGAGGGGCTGCACATCTGCTCCTTTTCATGGACAAGAGAGGGCCTGCTGCACCGAGGAATGCAGGACAGGGACATGCGCTTCCCTTAATGAGGATATCTGTGAGCACTCCGGTCCCTTCTGCCCGTCACACTGCCATAGCTTGATCCGCTTTGGGCTCAAATACCTGCTGGGCTGTCCGTCAACGCAGCCTCCCCTAAACCCTTCACTGATGGCCTTTCCTCCTGTTTGATCCTTTGACTTTCTTCTTGAAAGCCCTAAGTAAGCCATCACTACAATATACCAACACTGAGGGGGCTCGAGGGAATTCGGCTTTAAACGAAGAATAAAAATGTTGTCGAGGGCAAGGATTTGAGCCACCTGCATAAATGTGGGAGTGCGGTACGGAGTTGTGTGCACTTTTCTCACTCACCGTAATCTTTCTTGCAGTACTTCTTCATATTGATCTTCAGCTTGCCTTTGGAAGCCTTGCAGTAGGATTCACAGTCTAAATGTGGAAGTTAAAAGAAGAAAGGAAGGGCAAAACAACACAATTAAAGAATGTAAAAGAGGGAACATTTTCAAAAAAGAGACACTTCTGCAAACTACACATCTATCCTAAAGCCCTGGCCTGTTGTGACACCCATCTGCCCAGTTTAATTGTGAGGCTGTAATAGGGCTTGTGAGGCATTCAGCAGTGTCTTTTGCTCCTTAGAAAAGCAGGAGACAAAAGGTCCCTCTCGTTCTGCTCTCTGGATGTCTGGACCCTCCCCTGCTCTGATGGGAGACCTCTGAGGCCAAGCGTATTGTGCCACCCAGCGATTTTTTTTTTCTTCAGCTCCATGCTAATTTCTCACCCTTGTCTCTACAGGCACTGCCATGATGGGCCTGATTAGGGCTTTTTGAATCATTACTCCTCCCTCCCGGTCCTGTCGACTCACCCTGTACGTCTGTCATAATGCCACCCTCCCCCACCGCAACCCCTGAAGACCATTTCAACCTTTGGCATTTATTGGTTCGGCACTCAGGGAGGTGGCAGTGAAGGGGGAGCAAGGGTTGTCCGAGCACAAAGGGAGGTCAGGGGGGAAATTAGCAGCGCATAAAGCGTTTAAAAAGCTTGTTGTGTGTAAAAATAAAGAAGAAACGTGGCGTTTCAGCCAAGAAGCGCAACAGATTTGGTTCAGATTGCAGGACCTTTTTAGCAAATCCAGATAAAGAACTAAACCGAAAGCGAGTTGCGCCTTCAGTTGCTGTACACGGACACAATTAATTCATTAAAAAATACCTCTTTGGAGCATGCAGATGTTTAAATAGAGAAGATTTCTCTTGCCATTCCCCTTACACCCCACACATTGTCATGGCCTTCTTTTAGTGGATGGATGGAATGAGAAGACGGAGGAGGGGGAGAGAAAAACCATTCAGCTCGCCTGCATATGAACAAACTTCATTGTTTCAGCCGACCCTCGCTTCATGCCTGCCTTTTACTTTCTTTTGGACTCGCTATTCTCTCTGTGTGAATGAGGTTGCCCAGGCAACGAAGGAATCAGAAAAAAATGCCCGTGAAAGTAGTCGCTCCGAAGTGGTTGCACGAGGGACTCCAAGGTGGGGTTGGGCGAGTCAAACTGTGCACATTGTAGATTGGAAATGGCAGAGAAACTGTAACCGAAATGAAATTGAGAGTCCATAGTGTGGCAGCTTCATTTCCATTTAAATGAAGACTGTAGAGCAACTGCTTTGTTTTCCTATAACCCTGTTTAATGCCATCACGATACTTCCCTTTGAAAGCCATCATTTCTCATTAGCTCTCCTTTAAGGAGGTGACGAGCACCTTGAGATTCCTATTTAAACATCTCGTCCCCCGCAGCAAGGACAAATGTTCTCATTGTGCCCCCTCTTGAGTTAGGGGAAGTAGGGTTAGCTTGCCATCCCGTCATGATGCTCCCACAGAGACCAGTGTCACCTTAATGGATGTTTTTCCTGCCGTCTTTTCAAGCGAAAGCTGTGTACGAGAGATTTTGGCACCACGTCCAGTGGCGCTGTTAGCGGTGCCAGTGAGTAAAAGGAAGCTGCGTGTAAGTTTGAATGTGAGGCTTGTTTGACACTGAAGAATGAGTGGAGGGCACCGGTTACACGCTGACTGTTGGGGACCCCTGTGGGGAAACATTTGTGGACGAAGTCTCTCCGTCGCTAGATGTCGAGGGAAGTTGTTGGTCTGGAGATTCAGCGGAGAACAACTTTTCGCCTAATGAGTCTGTGCTATTCAGCTTCACTCAGCACTTCTGAAAAGCCTTGACATCTAACACTGACAATCTAACCTGCTGGGTCTTTTGGCGCTTGAGGACAGCCAGACACTGTACTCTGTTGTTAGCAAAAAGAGCCTAAAGCTGACCTGAGGTCTGTTTCCAGTTGGACCTCTGATGGAATGGACAATGCTAATGGGCGCATCTCAGGTCTGGGAACTGTAAAAATGAGGTGTGAATGAGCGCACAGGGGGAAGGCTTTTTCTGTGCGGAATGAGACTGATTGAGAAACAAATTGCTGCAAATAAAGCATGTAATTAGATTATAGCCAGAGCCCCAAGCTCCCACTGGGGCAGGGACTCAATGGGCAAGCTGGGTCTGTTCCAAAGGGAACTGCTTTTTTTTTTCTCCTTCCCTCTCAACCTCTCAAAATATCCTTCTCGTTTTCTGTCGTTCTTTCATTCCATTCAGGACTTTGAGAGAAAAATAGCTGTCTCCCGAACTCTGACAATGGTTTAAAGAAACAGACCAGACAGCGCGTGCGGTTTTAATTCAGGGTTTGTTTTGGTCACGGCAGCATACCTCTAATGGGGAGAGAATGGGTAGAAATCAACTTCATTACTGTAAATGAAGCCCGGAGATGTGTGGGGACCATCGGCAACACTCGAAATCTGACAATGCAAAATCGGAGAGAGGAGAGGCCAGCTTTAAATTAGACGAGAGCTTTGCATTCCTGATGAGACACTGATTCAACACTATTCACTCTCTTTCTGTCTCTCTCCAATTCTCACTTTCCCTCCCTCTATCTCTCACTCACTCCCCTTTTTTGTTCATTCCTTTCATAATCACTAGGAGCCTTGTTGAATTCTATGGGGCCATTTGGTCTTAAAAGGGTGACAGTGTTAAAGGGATAGTTCACCCAAAAATGAAAATTCTGTCATTTACTCACCCTTGTGTCACTGTACAACTTTCTTTCTTTCCTGTCAGAAAAAAAGGCATGGTTGGGGTCTGTTTGTGTTCACATCGGGTAAAACTACTGTCTCATAGTTAAACTTTAAGGTATGAATATACCCTTCAGGGATAGAAAGGCCAGTTTTCAGTGAATACAATTTGATTTCAGTGATAAATTTCAGTTTGTTTTTCATGCAAAACGATTTACAAACAAATCTATTATAATGCACATACAGTAGTCATATGGAAGACTTATATATATATATATATATATATATATATATATATATATGCACAGTATATTATAGTGCTTCTTTTTATAGAGCAGTCCTCACAGTACAACAACTGAATATCTACACATCCATGCAAATAATGACTGTAAAAACAACAGGCGCTGATCTCCTAATGCAGGTTTGTAGAGACATCTCTGTCAGTCATAGCTGAGTGTGTCTGAGGGATTATTCAGAGGTCTTGGGAGTGGTGACTCACACCATGCATGACCTCGCCACACAATATGTGTTTTGTCTGAGCCGAGCAACCAGAGGTATTCGCAATGCATTCCTCCCCTCCATGTGGCAGTGCTGAAGACATATTAATATCCTCCTTCTCCTCTCCTCCCCTGACTTTCCTTCTGTCCTCCTGCCATTCCCCTATTTCATTCTCATAGACACCTGCTACACAGCTGCCTGCCCCACCCTTCTGTACAAGAACGTACAGGTTCTCTCTCTCATTCGCAGTCTTTCTCGGTCTGAGTGGGCAACTGCTACAGAGAAGGGTGGAGGTGCCCTGATAAGAACATCTGTTTGCAATCATCTATTGGATGAGGTCATATTTTTCTGCCGTATTGCGCTATCCTGAGGTGAGCTTTGGGCCTGGAGTGAAGGTATAATGTATGCGGTCCCATAGCAGGATGTGTGGGTGGTCTGGAGCGTCCATTTTGATGGGGGCACTCAAATATGTCTGTCCTGTGCTCCACCTCTCCATCAGCTTGATTTGGAATGCTGCACTTCTCATGGAGGGTTGCTCTCAACACCAGATGGGTCAAGCGATTTAAGGGCTCAAAATCAGCAGTGCCCCCTTGACTGGATTAAAGGTCATGCAATCTTTGCAAATAAATTAAGTTTTAAAAATATGTTGATTTTGAAATATAACTGGCCAAACGTATTCCATTAAGTGATTAGAAAGGGTGTATTTCCTACATTTTCTGACCATTTAATTAATTTCACCTTTATTGTTTGAACTAATCTTCAGAAATTATTTCTAATTTTAGTCATAAAAAACAACAAGCAAACAAACAAACATGATAGCTGTATTGTATTAGTATTTTCGTAAAAAAAGAGACAGCTAAAATGTGACAAATGGTGGTGACAAAACAAACAAGCAACAAATAAAAAAATATGAATAAACAATTATGTAATATTACATATAAACAAATTATCGAGTTTTTTTTTATAATTGTTCAGTACTCTTTCTTTACAAAAACACTAAGACAGGCATAATGCAGTTTGCATATCTTGCATTTTAGTAATTAAATAAACATAATATCTACATTGTACCAGTCTTAGTATTTCTATTAGATAAACGATGGTGACAAATAAAACAAACAAACAAAAAATATATATATTTTCACATTAATATAAAATATATACAATTAGCCTAATATAGAGATTTTTTTTTTTGTTCAGCGCTGCTTTTTTTTTAGAAAAATACTAAGTCAAGCACAATGCAAGTTTAGTTTTACACATGTGCTGCCATATGCTTTAGGGTCAGGCCATGACAAATGGAAACACATTGTGGTAAATGGGTTCAACTTTTCCCTCCGCTTTGCCTATTTGTTTATTTTGCATGGGTAACACCCTCTATCTCAAATCATTGATAGTCCATTAAAGAAAGTCCATTTTCACAGTGCAGTTCTGACATTTGGCATGAGCCAAACTACCATGAAACACAGAATTGGTTTCAGATGGGCTAGAGAGAGTGAGTCGGTATTTTAGGACAAAGGAGGAAGAAATGTAGAGAGAATAAAAGACTGTAGAAGAAAAATGTGGGGGTAGAGAAAATATCCCAGGGAAGAATGAAATGAGGTCCACCAGAGAGAGAGAATACCAGCAGCTCTGCTGTCAATCTTATCTGTCAGTAAAGCATTAGAGGTCTGCGACGATCAACCAACAGCTGCAAAGATTTCTAGCACGCTAGAATTCCTCTGTCCGTGAGAATGACGAATATTTCTTCAACAAAAACTTTTCCATACGGGCAAATTAAAGCATGTTCACTCTCTATGTTGAAAAAAAAAGGAAACTGACGGCTCAGGGAAGAAAACTTGGGAAATTAAACATCTGATCAGGAGACACAGTCTGTAATTGCAATAAATATTAGGGAAGCATTTGTATATTTGCGGACAGTGTTTTACTGTCGGGTGCTAAATGAAATCATTTGGCAGGCATGGACGTTAAGTCTGACATTCTGCTTACTTTTAGACATATTTATAAAACATCTGCGGCAAGAATGAACATGTCAAGGGATGTAACTGTAAAAATAGATCCCCCTAAAAATGTTTTGCAGTTCCTCTTCCATGAGTTTAGGGTGAATAAAATCCCACTTCACGCTCAAAAACAAGGAACAACGTAAAATCAGCGAATCGATAAGAATGAGCCCCCATAAAAACGATTATGTTCTCAATCATCACTATGAGACACTAATAAGTGGCCTATCCAAACACGATTCGAAAGGAACCTTTACAAACTGCTAGCATTTTTGAATAGTGAGCAATTCAGTCTGTGGTTTCTGACATCAGATGTATTCTTGCTTAAACAATATTCTTCTCATATGAGACTAAGATCAGTTAACTAACCTGAAGGTTCCTCTGTGCTGCTTGCAGTGGTAGTTGGTGGAGCAATAGGAATTTCTGTTCCAAAAAAGAGAGCACTGTTAGCAAAATAAATAAATAAACATAAGTTAAATTAAAATTAAACAACAGTTACAATTTAAGATCAGTATATAAAAATAAATATTAGATTATACAGACGATTTATTGCTACTAATTTGAACCATTTAAACTCCGAAGATACTGGTTTAACATTAGAAATCCATTTGCAAAACGTTGGTTCACAAAAGGGCATACAATTTGCTCAACTACTCCATTTGTATCCCTCTTTTGCTGTTATGAAAAACAGTGAGATACATGTCCAAGACTTGATTCTTTCATTCTTCCTTCCATGACCTTTTCATGAATGGAGGGAAGTTTACCATGCATGATGAAAGACCTTTTCAACAAAGTGACTGAATTCATAAAAGTGGTAAAAAATAATAATAGTCTTTTGCTATATTGGAACATACCTATTCAAGAAGAAAAGGCAGTTACTGCCATGAGCACAGAACAAAAAGAGGACTGAAACAGCTTGAGCGTACTAAGAGAAATATGAAGAAGTTGATAAGAGTGCTCATGTGCCCTGTGAAGCTGGTGGGCAAGCATGCAAAAAAGAGCCATTTGAAGGAAGAAAGAATCAAGTCTTCTGATTTAAAAATAAATAAATGAAATAAATCATGAATGATCTTCATCATGTGGTGGGGTTCAAAAATGTTTTTATGCTCTTGTTGAACTGTGACCCTAAGAAATTGTGCAGAGCCAAAATATGTTTTTGTTGCTTTTATGGTGCTTCGGCCAGTAAACGAGGCATTAATAATGATATCACTCTGTAATGTTACTTATTTTGGATGACATATCAAATCTTAAAATAATTCAAAACACATTATTTAATCATTTAGGCTTTGGACAAAGGCACACATGCCATATAGAGTGCTTTAATGTAGAGTTCAATAAAGAATTACCATTACAGCTACCAAAGATTATGGGCACTGTACAATGATGCACGTTTTCTGTGGTGGTCTTACTTCCTCTATCAGCACTACACATCTTGGGCTCTCCTTGGTGAACATGGGAACGAGTTTAATGCCAAATTAAATTACAGTGCAAGCCTGTTATAAATATTTGAATCCTACTGATTTTATGGTCTTCAGAATAAGAGGACATAATAGTATGTGTAGCCAAGACTTCCTCGTGTTAAACTGAGCTTGGCATGGATTCAGATAGTGCTTAAAATTTATATGGGCTATTAAAATAAAAACCGATTATTTCACAATTATGAGAGAAACTAAATATGTTCAGTTCAATTACCACAGTGTCCACCTTTCCAGGTTTCACACATCAGTGCTTGTGTCTTTCCCAAGAAAATCAAAGATACATGATTCCAAAAAGTTATAGGTTGAATTTACTCTGCTAAACTCCCCGCCAAAAAAATTCTCCAGAGCCATTTCTTTTTTTCTAAATGTTTTGATATCCAAGCGTTGTTTCGTCGACAAAAGCACCAATTCAACAGTTTCAAATGCAAACACCAGTGATGGTTAATATGTTTGCTTCATTCATTACCATGCAGTGAAGATACTTTTAAACTTTTGCGATCTTTAAAAGCAATCTTAAGACTCTTCAAATGTCATTATTTCACTGATTTGGTCCATGAAGTAAAGAAAGCAGAATTTAAAGAATGGCAGGTGATAATCCTGTGGAATGACCTTAAAGGGTTAGTTCACCCAAAAATGAAAATTAGCTTGTGTTTTACTTACCCTCAAAGCATCCTAGGTGTATATGACTTTCTTCTTTCAGACGAATCCAGTCGGAGTTATATAAAAAATTGCCTTTGATCTTTCAAGCTGTTTAATACCACTCAGCGGGTGTTGCAGTTGAACAGTCCACAAGTCGTCAAATAAAGCTCGCGCATTCATAATAAAACGTGCCACAGACGGCTCCGGGGGATGAGCAACGCCGCGCGTCTTACGTCATCCGCCGGAACTGCTTCAGTGTATGACAGTCAGCAGAAGTAAGAGAAAAGTGTTTATTACGTTTGAAATATGGATATTTTTCTTTAAAAAACACATGGATTCGCTACAGGGGGGCTTTATTCATCGCCCGGAGCCGTCTGTGGCACGTTTTATTATGAATGCGCGAGCTTTATTTGACGACTTGTGGACTGTTCAACTGCAACACCCGCTGAGTGGCATTAAACAGCTTGAAAGATCAAAGACAATTTTTAATATAACTCTGACTGGATTCGTCTGAAAGAAGAAAGTCATATACACCTAGGATGCTTCGAGGGTAAGTAAAACACAAGCTAATTTTCATTTTTGGGTGAACTAACCCTTTAACAAGACATAGTTTCAAAGTCTTTCCACTGTGACTGTTCATACATGCAGATTTTCATGTTTGACCATAAGAAATAGATCCTACAGTCCTTTAGAAGAGTTTCAGCTCAATATTTCAAGCATTCCATGGACAGAAACATTTGTAAGTGCATTATGGCTCATTGGGGATTGAAGTGGAAAAAAATAGAGATCTTGACATTGAGTGATCCACATACTTATGCAGGGGGCAATGGGTGATCGGCTCTGCTGGTAGCCTTTAGCACAACGGTTGCATGTGATACCCGTCACACCGTCTTTACAGGGGCATTGGCCTGTGGTTTGGTTACAGGTTTTGCCCGCGGCCCCCACAGGATGGCAATCACAGGCTGTGAGGAACAGAAGAAAAGAGATAAAAGAAAAGCACATACAAACAGTACATACATACAAAAAGCACAGATAAACTATAAAAGTAGCTTTAAGGGCCCAAGTCTGGGGAAATAAGAAGGTGAAGATTTGTGAAGCAGTTGAAAAACACATTGTGTGTTTTATGAAAGTGGTGACCAGTCTCGTGACAAGAGCATGCACATACACATACAAATTCAAAACACTTCGGTATGATAGTCAATGATTTTACATAAGTAGTGGCTTGAGAATGTCATTTTTTCCTCAGTATGCATTTAACTCAAACCTTAAACACATAAAGACAGGGCACATCAAGATAAAGTCTCTCTGAACAGCTGTATCTGGGCCCTAAATGTATCTGGACATTTTTGGACACTCAAGTCAACCTTAAAAATGTCACTGTACATAAATAATGTCACTGAAAAAATATCAATCCTGATATCTGAAAGCTTTTTTTTTCCAGAATTTACTTCACATTTGAGACATTTTTATATTTTTTATATGTGATTTTTTTCTAGAGGTCACACAGGTTTCACATCAACTAGTAATTTTCTGCTAATATCTTCTAAGCAAAAACTCCCTTTTTTGTTGTCTTTTATCAACACAATATATACTCTTTTTCTTGTGAATTATGTTGCAAGAAAGGATTCCTTTACAATGCCACTTTTTTATCTAATGCAAAACCTTTTATACATTTTTAAGTGTTTCTGAAATGTCTAAACACGTTTTGGAACCACTGTATTACAATAAATATTAAAATTGGCAAAAATATCTAAATATCTATAATATCTAAAAAAAAATATCCATAATAAACACATTTCCTTAAAATATGTTTCCATAACATGTGCTTTCATGTGTTTTCATCAGAATATTGTGCTTGTGCCAATAATGTCTGTCACATTTCCTTCCTCTTGGGAGGTCTTTCTCTAACATATGGCTCAGCGTCTCTCTCCGCTTCTTAAAGCTTGTGAACTGATTGTATTGCCTTTGTGTCAAAGCTCCTTTCAAGTCCGTTTTCTTAAATTCCCATCATGGGTGGTTACATTAAAGTTACTTTCGCAAAGAGTCCAATGCTACTTACTTAATATTTCCCCCACCAGCACTGTAGAAGTGATACACGGTCAAATTTTTAACACATTAAATGAGTAAATTGGCTCATATATTTGTATGAGTAATGAAGCACAGAGAGTTGTGCTTAAACTTTATTTCTTTTAAGCCTGCGCTAAGAGCAGTGAAGTGAAGTTCCAGTCCCAAGGTTGGAACGGTGCAGAGAGACAGCCACTCCCTACATGTCTGTCTCTTGTCGCTTGTCACTCTCTTGTCATTAAAGCCAAGTTTACATCTTGTCTTTGGAGTTGTCATTATGTAGAAAATTGCCACATTTTGTTTCTCATTACAATTGTGCATTAAAACGCCCTAAAGATTCAATAAACAGCTCAGCTGACTAATTCCTAATAAATGAAAAAGCTTCACACCCTTAAATGCGGCACAGGTCATTTTCAGCAATGATTTTCTGTCTGGATGATCAAGAGTCTTAAAAAGAACTAAATGCTGAGGTGTCGGCTGCAATATATATATATATATATATATATATGAGCCGTTGTAAGCGGATCATTAATTGAGGGTCTTTACTCATGACTCATTGATCTCATTGCAGTGGTTGCCTGCTCAAGCAATATTCTAGGTTAGGTAAAAGTTAGGTTTAATGAACAGCATATTTGGCATTATATTGATTACCATAAAAATTGATTGCAACTTAAGCCTTAAAAAAATGGTTAAAGTACAATAATACAGTACAACGGTACTTTACAGAAAATAATTTTATTGGAGAAAATGGCATCTTCCCAACAACTGTCCAAATCAGATAGACTGGGTCAATGAGTAAATCAGCGTAAAACACATGGAGTGCAGGTGTGTGTCTCAAACATTTTAGCTTCTGCTGTCTGATAAGACCCTGTCTGGAGAGTGTTTAAGTGGTTGTCCACTTAGCAGTCAAGTGGTGGCACTACACCAGATTCCTGGAGTAGATATGGATCTACTGTTTCCTCTCCTCATCCACTCACTCTCAACACTGTAAAAGAAGTACCAAGCTGAGAGTTTATTAATATACAAGCCTGAAGGTTTTTTTATTTTTTATCTGATTTCACAGACAAGCTAAAAAGAACCAAAAAATGACATTTCTTCTGTTATTTACTCACCCTAATGTCATTTCAAACCTGTATGACCTTCTTTTTTTCTGTGGAAAACGTTTATGACTTTTTAAAGAATATCCTGTTACTCCACTTCCACTTTTCCAAACAATTATACAAGTATGGACTTTCATGGTTTTTTGTCATATTTAGAGCATTATTGGAGCATTGTATACATTTATATACAATATATATAGTACATTTATAGAAGAAAAATAAAGAGTAAAGGCCAAAAATTAAGTGCTTGATGAGAGCATTTAATCCATTTGAAAGAGATGTGCATGTGGCAGCTTTGCTAGATTAGATTGCACAATGTGAGAAGTTTAGATCCCTGCCAGTAGTTTAGCATAAAGCTGCTGTTTGAAGTCTGAGCTCCTCTCCACCATTAAAAACATCATGTTGAGAGTCGGTGGGGTAATTTGTGGTGTTGCTGGAGGACGGCCAGCTCAGCCCAGGCTCAGTATTGTAGTGCTTAGTTTCTGCGCTGGCCCACAAAAATGTCTGAAGCTAATAAAAATCTTCTTCTTTTTTCGCAATAGCGAGCATTAGCATAATCATTTGATGAAATTATGAATGTCACTCCAAGCACCACGTCTTTTTGTCAACAAACGTTTTGCCAAGTTGTCCTTTTTATGCACTACATTCTCATCTAATTGAAGCCAGTTACAAAAGAAGTCGTTTTTTGGAAATCTAATGAGAAAAGTGAGGTAATGAAAAACAATATTTTCAAATCCCCAACAGAAGAGGTTATTTGTGGTTAATAATAGTACAGTTTTGTGACAATGCAAGACACATGTTCAAGTGGAAGGCGTAATAGTGTGACCACAGATACTACACAGCTCTCACTGCAAACATAATCTCTACTAGCGCACTCAGTACTAACTTTCTCAGCTTTTCCCAGAACCCTAATGAGGATGGGGAGAAAATGAGCCTTTTATTTTGTCTATTTGTATATAAACCCATGGCAACCACACATTGAAGGCACAATTAGATTGACTGGCTAAGGTTTTGCTGCCTGGGATCCCATCAGAGACTGATGTCATTCTCTTTAGCTTGCTACTTCTTAGCAATCCATATAAACTGAAACATTTCATATAATACTGAACCAAGATTCCAAGCTAACCAAAAATGTCTGAACTTTTAACAGCCCACCCAATGGGGTGACGACGGTCCGGTGCGGCTGACAGTTTGCAGAGCGCCACACACTTACATGATCTAAGTGTGGTTTAAAACGAAATGGCTCATTTAACAAAATCAAATCTTCAAAGGAGTCGCTCACTCCAGTGGGCAGGAGAAATGATGAAGCAAATGTTTCCTAGGAATAATTGAATCTTATGGAGCAAACAACTCAAAGAGAGGAACAAGATGCACCTTGCAAAGCAAAGCTGCCTTCGCTTTGTGTGTTTACAGTGTGGTTTATGAAGGGTGAAGTCACAAATCAGATGGCTGAAGTTTCATTAGAAGCTCTAACCTAATAGAGTGCGGCAGACTCTCCACATCATTCTTTATGAATTTTAAAGGGAATGTTCCAGTTGCCCAATTGAACAAGTGGTTTTTGATATATGACTTCACAGTAAATATAAAATAAGGGTAACACTTTAGTACAGGGACCAATACTCACTTTTAACTAGTTGCTTATTAGCATGCTTATTATTAACAAAATGGCTGTTTATTAGTACTTATAAAGCACATATTCTGCATGACCATATTCTACATCCCTAATCCTACCCAATACCTAAACTTAACTACCTTACTAACTATTAATAAGCAGCAAATTAGGAGTTTATTAAGGCAAAAGTCGTAGTTAATGGTTTGTTAATAGCGAGAATTGGATCTTAAAATAAAGTGTGAGCAAAATAAATTTGATGTTTGACATTTTTATTTAGTTCAGTTCACCTTGGGTGGTTCTGCCAGTCATTTGTGGGTATAAAACACATGATAATGATAATAGGATACACTTGAAGGGAAGCTATTTTGAGGAATATCAAGAATATTTTTTGAGAAATGTCTTGAGTTTGGTTACCAACATTCTTAAAAATATCTTCGTTCCTGTCCCACATAAGAAATAAAGTCATTTAGTTTTAGAATGACATGAGGGTGAGCAAATGATAAGAAGTATTTGGGGTGCACATTCCCTTCAAGAAGACACACATTAAGTTGAACATGAAACAGGGAGCCTCTGATTTGAAGCTCTGTACGAGAGCAGAACATACTGTAATTGTTTTTCCTGAAGTAAATTGTTATAGTATATAGTTGCCACTATTTAATTGCTCTGATTAAGAGTGTGAGGACTTGTCAAAAGAAAAAGAGAAAGCGTGTGGTGAACACATTAAATGAATGAGCATGAGGGGAGTTAGGTGCTTTATATTACAACATACTTGCACCTATTTTCATTAACTTGCAATACATCACATATTTAGCTTGTGAAAATGTTTTCTTTGGCGGGAATTAAATATCATGCTTCATATCATTTGTCACCTTTCTATAATTACCTCACATCCTTTTTTGTACATCTGTTTTGATGTAACCTAATACAGCTGTATAACTTGGACAGTGTTTGATTGTAATTACATTAGGGGCTCTAACTCTGGCAAAGTTCAGGATTAAATCGAACAAAATGCCTTGTTTAAGTTACAGATTTTGTAAATCACGATGAAATGTGTTTTCAGAACAATTTAAAATGAAGCAACATTTGATTTGATGTAGTCAGCTGAGATTTACACGAGGTCTCCCTCTCATTTGAAAAGTGCCGGTGTTTAAACATCAAGAGTAGGAGACCCAGAGTGAACAGACATAAATATCCAAGTAAATATTTATTAAAATACTCAAAAAAATTGAGCTTGTGCCTATTGTGATGATGCTAGCCGTGCTGATAAATGGTCCGAGCATAAAATAACACAAAAGTCTGATGAGGCAGTTGAACCTGAAGATAAATGACTTGACCAAAAACAGAACAAGTATGGATGGATGACTGTTGCGAAAGAATGAAAGCAATGAGAAATGTACAGAGACAGACAAAAGCATGCAAACAGATGAAAGCAACAGCAAACATTCAGCACTGGGAGTTTTCAGTTAAATCAAAAAGTTCGGAAGAATTGCAGTAAATCTCCCTTACAACGAAGTATATGCATTAGAAACAAGTTCTCAATGGTTGTGGGTCACAATGATGCATTTTTAATCCAGAATTGATTCTTCCCCAATATTTCATCCATTAATATATCTTTCATAGTAGTACATTAATATTTTGAAAGGTCTATTACTAATTCTTTAACAATCTAAAGGGTATTACGGTTATTTTTAGTCTGTTATTCTTTTCAAAGTTTTCCTTGAACCATTAGTGAATTCCATTTGGTTTGTTGACCCTAATTCCAAGCGCCTGGGAAATCCTCCATGGCCTCTTTCTCAAATCTCAGGGAAACAGAAGAGTTCATTAACTTTCCAAGCAAAGCAGATCATTTTAATAAAACTTTAGAAAAGAGACTCAGGGTCATCAGAGACCTGCAGGATTATTCACCCTTGATTTTAATTACAGAAGCCTTTCGAAAGCAGAAAGAAAAAGAAAAATGAAGCAGAAGAGTGATCTAATGTCACATCTTGTGAATCTGATAGTTTCTACCACAAAATATTTCACTTTAAAACAACATATTCAAGCTCACAGCCGACCTTTGGCATTTTCAGACTCTTTTCTTTTTGCACACTGTATTATGGAAGTGTGTACAAAATTCTTAAATGCATCATTGCACCAGCCAACATATCCAAACAGAGCAAACCTCACCAATGAGAGTAATGGGATGCTGAAAGAATCAAGTCTTGTCCACAGGAGAAAGGAAGTGAAAACAAAAAGAAGTTCTCTTCCCTCAATAAGACACATAGCATGGGGGTTAGCGGAACACACAGTCGGATGATGAATGTCTGTTTGCATTCCACGTCGACAGGAGAATCAAACGAGAGCCCAGAGAGGGGTGAATGTCAGTCTGGAGTATGGTAAAATGGATATGTTGGTTAGGTTATGCATTCTTGTAATGCCTTTCCATGCAGAGAATATTATTATATGCTCATTAATCTTTTTCATATTCATCAGGAGGAATGTGATATGTAGTCTGAGAACTAAAAAAACAACACACTTTTACTTTTACATGAATTAAATATGTTTGATTTTGCATAAAACAGTGTGCCTAAATCAGTTGAAAACTGTATGCCTAAATCAACCAGTCCTCATCTGAAAATTTTAAGGTGTTATTTTATTTAAAAATCTTCTGTTTATACCATAACATTTGATAAATATATATTTTTAAAATTACAAATATTTAAAAAATTACAAAATTACAAATTACAAAATAATCCACAAAAATTATTATATGCCATGTCTAAAATTTCATTAAAAAAAAATAAAGTATGCCACAAAATGAATTTTGTTAAATGTCATGTCTAAAATGCACATTCAAATATGTTGTTGTTTTTCTAGCTTAGTTTAAAGCTATATATAAATCGAACATCTTTACAACCTAAACGGTTTCTATATAACAGCAGGAATAAGGTTAATTGCTTTGTTGTGTGGATGTTGTAAATGAGAACTCATGCATGCTGATGGTATTGTGGAAAAAAAAACAAACACCTTCTGTTCAGCCTTCAAGTGTAACATTCTCACATGATGCAAAAACATTCCCCACCGTTTTCATTGTCAAATTGATGGATGCTTTTATTTATTTACCTATTTATCTGTTTGGGAAAACAGAGCCTTTAACTTTCAGCACAGACCTAATATTTTACCCAGAGCTAAAGCTGGAAGTAAATGATCCTAAGCCATCACGGACAGCAGCAGAATGGACCTTGTTATGAGGACATGCTAAGGTGTGACGGGGGGCTTGTTTGCACAAAGCTTTTGCTCCTGTCCTCTTGCCCTGCGGCAAAGTTAGGTGAGAATAGCCTGTCCTTTTTTCTCTCTTTTCTTCTGGACAGCTCCCAGGTAAGTGTGCTGTTGCCAGCCAGTTGCACACCTGTGGAAAGCTGCTCGCTTATTCCCTCCTGCGTATCTTCTCTTCCTGTCCGTCCTCCCCCTAACCTCAATTCCTCTCACTCATCTGACCTGTAACAAGGATCAGTTCACACCTCTGCTCTGTTTGTTTGACTTGTATTGTCAAACCATCCCCCAAATGAATCCCAATAACTCAGAAAGATGTAACCTTCCTCCTTCACCCCTCCCCAACCCACATCCCTGTCCTTGGGCTGCATGCTGACAGAGACTCATGGGGGTAGAGAAGCACAGGAATGTGAGAATTCTTGCTGACTCCTTTCAGTTGACGAATGGGTAACGCATTAAGAATAGTCACCGGCTCATCTAATTGGTTCCTTTGTGGTATTATGTGAATTTCTTTGTGTAGAAAACAGCCAGCTAATCACTTAGCCTTAGTGTTTTCTGCTTTCCTAAGGATGCGTCAAGTGATAAGTTGCAGACTTTGGGCCCTTAAGACCAAACCGAGTCGCCCTTTTCGCCCATGGTGTTTAGATTCAGTACCCTTCATACCTTTGCAGGCCTTTCTGTGAGAGATGGGCTTAGACATGTCTCTGTAGTAGCCCTCCTTGCAGTAGTGGCAGTGGCGACCCGCCGTATTGTGGCGGCAGTTCAGGCAGACTCCTCCGCTTTTCCTCCCGGAGAGTTTGTAAAGCTCCATGTTGAAACGACAGCGCCTCGCATGGAGGTTACAATTGCAGGCTGCGGAAAAGGAAGAAACAGAAGATGCATTCGTTTAAACAGCATATCCTCTGTCACAGTGGTTCTCAAACATTTCAAGCCAAGTACAATCAGAACATCCAAACCCCAAGTAGTCACAAATAGTGTCCCTTTTTTCCCCATTTGGTTTGAGCACAAATTTAAGGACTGTGAGCAACACAGACATAATGCTACATGAATTATATATATATATATATATATATATATATGGTGTTTAAACTGTCAGCTGTATGAAAGGGCAAAACAATTTTAATAAAAACTAATTTAATATTTAGAAAGGATAACAATGCATTTCAAAGTGTATAAACTATCTTTTAAAACTTTGGGGTTGGTAAGATTTTTAAATGTTTCAGTCTCATACTCATCAAGGCTGCATTTATTTGAGCAAAAAATACAGTAGTATTGCGAATTATTTTTACAATTTAAAATAACAGTTTTTTTATTTTAATATATTTTTTAAAAAGCTATTTCTTCAGTCTTCAATGTCACATGATCCTTTAGAAATCATTCTAATATGCTAATTTGGTTAAGTAACATTTTGCATAATTTCAGTGTTAAAATATTAGTGCTGCTTTTGATTCTTTGATGAATAGAAAGTTCAAAAGAACAGCATTTATTTGAAATAGAAATCTTTTGTAACATTGAAAATGTCTTTATTGTAACTTTGGATCAGTTTAATGCATCCTTGCTGAATAAAAGTATTCATTTCTTTCAAAAATAAAAATAAAATAATAAGTGGTAATGTGTGGTAATGTATATCCAATAGTCAAACACATAAATATTATTGGTGAAATAAGTAAAATATAAAATTTTGTTGTTGTTACCTTAGTCGGTGATAAATAACAATATTGACTTGAATAAAATCAATTTAGATTAACTAATTTTACCAAACCACATGCACATTTTCAGATAAACATTATTTTCTGGGTAAGCTACTAGAGATTTAGACACACCGAGCTATATTAAACTTAAAAAAAAAGTAAATTACACAAAGATTTCTGTAATATTTATGAGTATCACCTGTAAGCACTCCACGTGCCACTTGTGAAAGTCATTAGACCATCTAAATCAAGAATAAAGAGAAGCTCTTTAATCATTATGCAGTAGAGATGCAGGCCTCAGTTTGACAGCTATGTCTTTACCAACTGCAGCAAATTAAGTGCCAGAGAATTAACTTCTGATAATGAGGTCAGCTTCTGAGCTTTGTCTCTGACCAAGCCTGCTCTTTCCCAATGATGCCAAACAATATCAGACAAGGCCTCCAATTACCATTCCATTCCCAGTCCCCACCATGCACAGGAAGCTGTGCTCCTGCTTGTTTACTAATGAATAAAGTTTCTGCCACCAAATTGAATTACTGTCTGATGTTTATTCATGACTGATTTGTGTGCAGACATGTTCTCTTTCATTAAGCCTGGGTGAGACATTGGTGTGGCTCCTCCTCGTGTATTATTCAGCGATAAATCCCAACCCTCCTACCAAAATGCTTTGGGCTGTTCAAGTGCAGACAACTGTTGGCAAGGCATAGCTGATGCACATTCTCTGAGCAACTTCAACGGAGTGTTTATTTGGTTTTATGCTAGGAGACTTCATGAAAAAATAAGCATTTTGATGAGAGGGCATAACAACTTACAAAAGCAATTGCAGTCACTAGCAAGACTGAAACTACAACAATGGCTTTCAAGTTTTTTTTATTTATTTAGTCTATCATTTTTCAAACTACGTTTATATGAAATATGTCCAGTACTTCTTAATGCCAAGGACCCCCAAATTGATATTACAACAAAATGTGTAGTTACCAAGTTTTGCCTTGCCAGGGCCATATATTCCTTTCCAATTATTTTGCACCTTCTGATTTTAAGAAACAATCAGAGATTTTGATCTTGATTTCGACACAGTCTGTTTGCTGTTCACTTGTGTACAATGTCATCTAGTTGGAAAAGAGTGATTTTTTATTTATTTTATTTTTTTTTTTGTGGAAAAACTCCACTTAGTATTACCCAAAATAATCTTGGCTCATCTCCACAGATTTTCCACTTGCTGCCAAATAAATAAATAAATAAATAAAACTTGGAATAGGTTTTTTGAGATGCATGCAGGACATAAAGAATGATAATCTGGCCTGTCCTAGAAGTGTCTCCTCTTCAAACTTACTCCATGCATGGCTTGTTTGCTTTCAAACAGGCGTACTGTTGGTAATAATTCTGCCTGCTTGTTTGAATCCCAGTGGAAACTGATCCTTCCTACCCTCTAGCTATGGATTATTCACTTTTGCTGACAAGGCAAATGCAATCCACTATGCAGCTCCCGGCTTCTTTAAATTTCTACAGACTTCCTGAACTTATTGATAAACAGAAAATCCAACTTGTTTTCTTTGAAAATTACAAAAAATATAAATATCGTACCACATTTTAACATTTTATTACTTTTTCAAGGCAAAAATTCCTTATATTGCTATTGGACAGAAATAAAACTGAGAAAACTAATCACAACAGTATGTTTTACCAAAGTAATGAGAAAAATCTGTTATTACAATGACATCAACTGAAAACCTTTCAGCTGTATTCTTTCTTTCTTTATTTAAAACAATCTGTGGTAAAAGAAGTGATGTTTTATATGGATTGGGCAGCATGCGTTGTCTTAGACTGTAATTTGCTGCAGTTGTTGCAATCAAGAATAAATGCATCTTGCTAAAAGATTATATTAACCACGATGAGCATAACAGCTGGAAACACTGTTGTAGCATCACTATAGTATGCACATATAAAAGAGCTCCACTAAAAGGAAATTACACTGTCAGCATGTGAGGCTATTGGTAGTATTTGGCTCACACTGCTTCCTCTTGCCCTCAATCATGAAAAAACAACCTCAACACACATAGGGCAGCTGGAAAAAGCTGTTTCAGCACCTCATCTGGTTTCCTCATGATACAGATTGTGATTGTCACACACACAGAGCATACAGCCTCCTCACACCTGCTCTTTTACAGGCAAGCAGGATTCAGGGTGTTTGCCTCTCAATGGGAGCAAATACAAAGCGACTGTACATTATCAACTCACTGTCAGACACATTTTGTTTCACTTACAGCTTGAGATCTGCTCATTTTGCCTTTTGACACCAACTCTCACACCTTGTTCGGCCTGCATGCTTCCCCATACCTTTGAAGTGCTTTCAGACTCACTAATCTTGTCATGTCATCTGCCTTAAAAGCATGATCATAATTTAAATGTTGCCTTATGTGACGGAACAAGATTACAGCAGCTTTTGGAGATGGGAGGAAAAGCTCATCCCTATGGTGGTACTTCCTAACCACAGAATAGAACAGCATCTGTCTTAACAGAAAGAAAGATTACCTAGATGTCCTACCAGGCTGGTGAATGCAGAATACTTGCAGAGGATGAAAACTCTCATCAGTGAAGCCAACAAAACAAGCTGTTCACACTTGCAGCTACACATCTACTTAGCCGATAAACCCCAGGCAGAGATAAGGGGGTGAGATGACTCTTCTGATTGGCTGGCTTGAGGAGAAAGCCAAACCAGATGCGTTTTGTCTCTGTCTCCTCTTTAGTTTGGCTCAGAAGAGTGTAAGGTGATAGCTTTTGAGCGCAGCTAATTGTTTTTTTTACTGACTTAAGAATGTTCTTAAAAGAGAGTATTAGAATCTTGATTTTGTTGTGCTTGTTTTTTGTTAGCACTTTCCCCCCCACACTTTTTATTTGTAACCAAAGAAAAATTTTGCTAACAAATATCAAGTTAGTTATATTATAGTTATATTAAATATCAAAATCAAGGTTTTAGATCAGTAAGATTTTTTAATGTTTTTAAAAGAAGTCTCTTCTGCTCATCAAGGCTGCATTCATTTGATCCAAAATACAGCAAAAACTGTAATATTGTGAAATATTTTTAAAATAACTTTTTTTTTCTATCTGAATATATTTTAGAAAAAGCTATTTATTCCTGTGTGGGCAAAGCTGAATTTTCAGCTTCATTACTCCAGTCACATGAACCTTCAGAAATCATTCTAATATGCAGATTTGCTGGTCATGGAACATTTCTTATTATTATTATTATCAGTCTTGAAAACTGTTGTGTACAATTCTGAGGTACACAGTATTCTTTGATGAATAGAGAGTTAAAAGAGACAGAAGAGAATTTTTTATTTTTTTTTATTACCAATCTAAAACTTTTGAATGGTAGTGTATATACTATTATACTCCTGCTAAAGTGTATAACTGACTGTTGGCATTATAGTTTCCTCTCTTTATTTATTATTTATTTTCTAGTTCCATTTCTGTTATAGCACTCTGTAGTCTTTGTCTTCCCACATAATCACATTATTTCAACTGCAGTCAATACTTAAAGCGGTCATATGATGTTGCTAAAAAGAACATTATTTTGTGTATTTGGTGTAATGCAATGTGTTTACGCGGTTTAAGGTTAAAAAAAACATTATTTTCCACATACTGTACATTATTGTTGCTCCTCTATGCCCCGCCTTTCTGAAACACGTCGATTTTTACAAAGCTCATCGTTCTGAAAAGTGCGGTGTGCTCTGATTGGCTAGCTATCTAGTACGTTGTGATTGGCTGAATACCTCAAGCGTGCGACGGAAATGTTACGCCTTACCAGGTTCAGGATTTCAAAGTAAAATTTCAAAGTAGTTTAGCTTTCGCAACGAAACACACAGCATCTCCACGACATGCCTTCTTTCTTTGCGTATACATTTGGGCGGTGTTATGCAAATCTTCCCACACAGTGACGTAGACATGTGGGGGCGTGTTTGAACGGCATGGATGAACATTCACTTTTATAAAGAATATCTCTTTGGGTTTGAGACTTTGAGACTAATCTTTGCAACTTTACGGATCTTCTGTATGCACGAACAGCTTTTAACACTCCAAAGACAAAGGAACCATGAAATCTCATCATATGACCCCTTTAATGCTCATTTCTTTATTTGTTTGGAACGTAGGACTCTTCATCGGTCTCGATCGCCCTGCCAAAATAGAGTTTAAAGAGTCATCAGACTCCTCTCTGCTAGTGACCACTCATTTCCTTCCTCTGCAAACATGAGGATTTCCTCAAACACTCTCTTAGTGCTTGATTAGTTGGCATAGGTGAAAAAGAACAGTATGTCACTTAATTTATTAGGTGTGAGTGTATTTAGGATTATATTTTTGTTAACCTGACCTTTTTTCAACAAACGTTAGTGCGCTAAACTCACAAATTATCCAAAGTTGTTTAGGCTATTTTGTCTTCTCTTCCTGAAATGTCTGAACATACCAATAAGTGAGGAAATGAATGCTAACTCTCTTACACTCTTTGTAAAAGCGTGCTGTATAAACAGTGTCAGACTAGAGGCCGTTGGTAATTCTCCTCAGTTATCAGGGATATCAGTCCAGCACTCAACACTATTGGCCTTTTTTCACCGAGCCTGTCAGACAGAGCGAAGATAAAAAGACGTCACCACTTATATATAATTCAGAGATTACAGCTGTTGTTTAACAATTTGAGTAAAGGGTGAAAACAGTGTAGAACGTATCAGATTTTGATGATTTTCAGCTTATGCTGTAATACATTTGATGGAAAAACTGATGGAAATCTAAGCACAGACTTAAAAAAAAGACAAAATAAAAAGTTTGAAGCAAGCAGAATAGGGGGTGATTACACTATTGTACATTTTTTTATAAATATATAAATGAAACAACACGCTTGGTGAAGCATTACCAAAATGGTGGTGCACTAAATCAAATGGGGGTAGAAACAAACCCGCATTCCGTGACTTAGAGTTAAAGAATCCACTCACAGCTCATACATCCTTCAGTAGAGAAACTTCTCAGGCATGTGATGTCTGTCAGCTCCGACACCATCTCAGGTGTGAGCCCTGACCTTCAGTGTCAAAAATCACCAGTCATATGTCATGAACTCCAGGGCGTGAGATCTTTCCTGTACCGGGGGTCGGTATTACCAGACTCAATACCAACACCTAACACCGGCCCATCAGAGAAGAAGTTATGCCGCGGGGTGCTATCCTTACTGGGCTTTTAAACAAACATGGAAGAGGACCCATCCATGTCTAGTTTAGTTTTAATCTTTGTGTGCCCTTTTAAGTAATGCGATTAGCCCCCGAGCTCCATAAGACTTAATGAGAAAATATTAGATGTCACCACATCAGCCTTGTTTTGGTTTGGTCGCCTTTCAGCAAAGTTAAGCGTGGGGAGTGTGCTTGGGTGGCTGTATGACATGAAGTGCGTGCGTGTGTGTGTGTAAGTGGAATGTAAGAGTGCATGTGTGTGCCTGCACATGTGTTTTTCGGATGTTGCGTCAGTTCAAGGCTTTTGCTCTGGGCCTTAAATCAATACTGTTAAAACAGTTGCCCCAAGGAACATAAGCGTTTTCTTCATCGCTGAGACAATGATGAACGTTTGCATTGTGGTTCTGTGGTCAGCCAAAGATATTCAGTGGTTTGAGCTGAGAGAAATAAATAAATTGATGGCATATGGCATGTATTTCTCTTGACAGTGTCAGTCAAATAAAAAAAGTGAAAAAAAAAAATTTTTGAAGAAGAATAGTATAAAAGTTGTCCATTCAACTTATAATAAGAATATTATATTTATATTATATTATGATAATTATAATAGTTTGTCAGGAGAAACAGACTAAAATGTAAGTCATTCTTCACTGAAAATCTTATCACTCCTGTCCTTTATAGTTTCTCATCCCAAACTATCATATGATTTAAAGGACTTGGAATATAGTTGTTATACAACTTGTATCAAAGACCTTTATGATTCCTTTATGATGCTTTTGAGTCCTTTTTGAAGCTTAAAGCTCCAAATCCCATTTGTAGTAATAGCACTTAAAAAAGGTGGTGAGTACATTAATGAAATTTTCTCCTTTTGTGTTTCATGAAATAAAGAAAGTCATATGGATTTGGAACAACATGAGGGTGAGTAAATGATGACAGAATTTTCATTTTGGGGTGAATTATTCTTTGAAGTGTACATGTAACTTGCAGTCACTTTATCCATAGTTGCACAGATTTAAAAAAAAAAATATATAGCCTCATTGATTGATATCTAACTGTATTTCTAAACTGAACAGACTATTGCTATTAACATTACTATAAACACAAACTTATACTATAAAAGATAGCACATGGATCAATGAAGTTGCATAATTATAGTAAGATGTATCTCCCCCTCCTTTTATGTCCACTGTATTTGTTGTAGATCTGACTTTTGAGGCTCTCTGGCTGACTGCCATATGAATGCATTGTTGACATACTGCTTGATGATGGTTAGATGCTTTGTTTGTGTCAGTTTCATATGCTGCTCTCGTATTAAAAAAATGCAAAGACCACACCGGAACCGATTATCTGATTCACACTCTGTGGAATGCTCTTTTATAGGGAAATGATCACTTCATTCATATTGCGGTTTTTCGCAAAACATTAAATTTTTCACATTTACAGTCTAATAATAACAGAATGGAATTGAAAACTTACTACCATTATTATTAAAGATCACAACAATGAGTTCATAGCACAGACTGTAACTGCACACTACCCCGGGAGTTGGAGCTCTGCTTCTCTGTTGATGCAGACAGTGCCTTCATATAACTGCTGTAGGAAACTTACAGTAGAACAATGTATGGAGAAAATCTCACACATGAAACTCTACTCTAATGTGCTTCAAATATATATACCCAGAAAATTAATTGTTTTTTTTTTATTGATTTAGAACTAATATCTAAATTACGTTATATAGGAAGAAATATTGAGTCATAAATTATAATGTAAAACTATAAAATCATATTACACAATAGTTCACATGTGCAAAAAATATTGACTTTTAAAATATATCAAGGTGAATTAAAAGCAATACTGGATTTTTCCCAAGACCCTGACATTTTGTCATTTTGTCAACAAGAAACATACCTGTCTGAGATTATTTATTCTTTATGTAGACAGCTGTCTGCACCTTTGTGAAGCAAAATGTAAACATTAAAAATACCTCTTAAAAATATAAACAGCTATTAGCCAAATCATGACTCAAATCTGGAATGCTTTTAATGAGTCTTGAAAAAAATGAAAACCTTTACAAATCATGTTTAGAGAGTGAGGTACCACCTTTCCTCTCCTCCAATCCCGGAGTGAACGAGTATTAGATTTCCAAACTATCACCTTGGCATGAAATAAACAAATAAAAGATTAGAGGAGTTGAGGCAGCCAGGAAAAGAACATAGTACCATCTGTGTCTTTGATCAGACGAAGTGGTGTGGACACACTGGAGAATAACAGCGGGGGGGATCACGTCCCACACGTCAACAGTATACTTTTAACAGGACGCACATTTCAGGCAGTGCCTCTATTCTGCACCCAGCATGCTGAGAGAGCTGAAGAGCACTGAAGCTTTTGTTTCCACCTGTATGTGAACCCCAGAGTCAAACAGATCTGACTCAAGCCCTTTGAGTCCTAATTCAAGACAAATGCGAGTGCTGTCAAACAGAGAATCACTCAACACGACCAAAACTCTCACATGCACACGCACCCAAACACACACGACAACCTGTCTTCGCTTCACAAGAGTGGCCTTCATTTTTCCCCACTCTTTCTTACTGTGTTAAAACAGACACCGCAAAAATAGGTAGTCATAATGCTACGATTAGTTTTGTTCTGTTTGCTCTTGGTGATGTAAAACTACAAACAAACATAAGGAAGAAGAGCAAGAATGTGTGGTGTTACAGTAAATTAACAGATTTTAAGGAATTTCAGGAAGCAGATGTGGCCTGTTTATTAAGACACAAACAAAACAAAATATGGCCAAAAACATTTATCTGTATGCTGCTTGTTAAATTATGGCATGAACTTTAAAAGTAGCTCTAATTGGGTTCCACCTATATGTTTATCAACATCAACTCCCAGATCAGTAACACACTGACCTTTAAATAATTAAGCTGTAAATGTGAACATTTTTATTGACAACCACACCACATAACCAGTCCAATTCCTGGGATGATATCTGCTGCATTATTCATCACTGGCTGAAGAACGCTCAGATTATGACTTGTGTTCCTCCGGTTCTTCCTAATTATACATTCATCCAAATGGGAGCCCAAGAGCACTGCTGTGCATGACTGCTGTTGGTTAGTAATAAAACATGCTCAGTTTTGGCAGTGAATTTAAGAATATGTGAATTTTGGAGGTTTAGGAGTGGCTCACTCTTTGAAACCACAGTGCATACAAAAACATATGCTTTAATACACTTCCAGCCGCTGGCTTAACATATCATATCAAAATCATCCAACCGCCAAAAAGATGAGTTGAGTGAAAATAAAGAGGAAAGGTCTCCTCTCTAATTCTATGTAAAATAATTCTATGTCTAAAATTCTCTAATTCTATGTAAAAATCATTTCTCATTTTGTCTTACACTTATCAACAATAAATCAATATTATATATTTTTTTGTATTATATAATTCAGATTCAGATCAAGTCACATAATTTCAAAGTATGTCATGTGTAACACAACAGGTGTAATTATACTGAAAAATGTTAACCTAAAAATGTACTTTATGAGGTAAAGTCTGAATGTTCTCATGGTATTCAAGTCTTGGCAAATATGGCAAATATTATTTAAACTCACTGAATCAAGATGAATACATCAGATTTCACCAAGAAAATGATATTTACAGGTAAGCTATGGTATAAATATCTCCTTAATGTCACAATTGCAGTTAACACTTTTTACAGAGTATGATTGTAGGCATGAGATGCACTTAACACACAAATTCAGCTTATTTCAAGTTAACTTCAAGTTAATTTTATACATCAGCAAAAGTGGTTATGTCTGAGTGGGTGAGTTTTTTACTTTGTAATTAGTCTTTCCATTTCCAGCAGTGACTCA
The DNA here is from genome assembly GCF_001515605.1 of Sinocyclocheilus anshuiensis. Taxonomy (NCBI): domain Eukaryota; kingdom Metazoa; phylum Chordata; class Actinopteri; order Cypriniformes; family Cyprinidae; genus Sinocyclocheilus; species Sinocyclocheilus anshuiensis. Next base: position 247,436 of record NW_015549690.1, on the reverse strand, counting down.
TTCATGCTGATTGAATATGATAGACAGGCGTACTATTAGGAAAATCATCACAGCAATACAGAGACACCTTTTTTTTTTTTGCCTGTATTTTGGTGCTGTTTTTGAACATTCATGCCAAAGTTTAGTCTTCAATAAGAATGCCAAGGGTGGCAATAGAAACATGGCTTCCTTCTAAAATTAGTATTTTTCATCCACGTTAAAATACATCTTATGGTCAAGTTGGCGACGCTCAGTTTACTTGATAGTAATTTCATTTTCAGCTGATCCAGTATGTGTAGTACAGAACCTTTTTTCTGTTACTGCTATAATGTAAGTGTCAGAGGCTCTTTGTTTGAAGTGTCTGTTCTTTTGTTATGAAGATCTTAATTAGGGCCAGTGTGATAAGAAGGATGACTCTGAAAGCTTCAAAACTAATAAGGGTTTCAGGTCAAGAGGCTCCTAAGGGTTTTATAACCACAACAAAGACCTGCACGTTCCATTATTAGCACGCATTTAATGACCAGCTTGCCCCCTTGTTAGAGGTGATCAGCTGTTCCAAAGCCTGTACCACCGCTTGCATCAGAAGAAATACGCCAACCGCACACTGTGATGCAGGAATAAATAGTGTGTCAAAAAGTAGATCGCATCTATTTCCTTGCCAACGAAGGCCTTTTGTATGAGTGTGTGCGTGTGTGTGTGTGTGTGTGTGTGTGTGCGTGTGCGTGTGTGTGTGGAGAAAGAGAAAGAAAGACGACAATAACAGAGAGATAAAGATTCTGCGAGGACTGAAAAGGAGAAAAAAGAGAAAACAGCAAGACATAAACAAAAGAGATAAACACGAGAGAATATTTCGGTTTGTTTCTTTGCCTTGAATGAACTTTCGAGGATGTCTATGTTGTGTGATTCGCATTGTAAGAATTGTACAGAAGCAGACTAAAGCGGCCACCTCTATTCATCCCAGGTTGGTGAAAGCCTACTGGGATTTATGTAGATTCCCCAGACTGCGCAAAGCCAGACACACAAAGATGAGAAAAGATCCAGCTTTCGGGCTATGACAGCACAGAACCACAATGCTGCCATTTCACTGCACATGTGCCCACATCTGGCAAACAAGCTTTTTCCTGGGACGCCCCTCTAAAGATCTATGCAGTATCTCAACCATTTTTTTTGCAACAGAAGCAGGTTACAAATGATGGAAAAAAATTGCTATATATTCCATTAGATAGCTGCTAATGGATGAAGTGTGACGCTAAACATGATTCCATTGTCCAAGGCAAATGTTAAAAGGAAATTTACTTTATTACCTGGTCTGTCTTGGTTCATTGCTTTAAACATCGTAAAAATCATCTTGAGCTACAATCATGAGCAGCAAGACTAAAGCCATATCGGCCTAGAAAATCGCAACTTTTTTTTTCCGTCGGTCTTAGTCCACGATGTAACTACAGAAGAGTCAAGTTTTAAATAGGAAAAATATAAAAACTCTTTGGTCAGTTTTGAGCGAGATGCTAATGGTCTAATCAGATTTAATGATCTATGCTAAGCTGCAGCTAAAAGTGCTACCGCCAGACCCGGAGATCAGCTGAATGGATTCGAAAACGGTAAAAATCAACTGTTTAACTCTAGGGGAGTTGGAAAATGAGCCTATTTTCAAAAATAGTGGAGTGTTCCTTTAATTTACTGCATTGCAATAGATAAAAATGGCTTCCCCAGTGGCTACTATTTTTATTCTCTGGGACATGGGATAGAAAGGTTGCTTTATTCACAAATTGTTTTTCTGATGTTCTGATTTTTCAAATGAAATAAATTTGCAGCTTGGGTGGAAATAGAGCTGCTGCACATAATGTAAGTTTTATCCACACATGAAACAACTTCCTTTTTTTCCAAAATGTTTTGCCATAGAAGCACTTTGAGACAGAGTCTCTTATACTACAGAAAAGAAAGTCCATCCCTACAAACAGTGGTGACTCAACCCAAATGGAGGAGGAATCAGATCGGTTATGTTTCCACACCCTCCGGATTTAAGGATGATTCGCAAAGTTTGTAACATAGATGACGCCCAAGGAATAAAAGCCCATCTATGAGAAGTCGACTGTTGTCTTGGGCAGCAACTCTACACTCTACATCCAGTTTACCACCTGCTGTGGAATTTCCATAGCTGCATGCGCAAGTTCGCTAAAACTCAAATATCTCTGGTATTTTCTGGAAATGGCTTTCTGGAAATGGCTTCTGGGATACCACATTTGGAATTGGCACTTTTTAGTTAAGGTTTGAAGAATCATTAAGGCCACAAAATAACATATCAACTTGTTTAGAGCTAAATGTGATATTTTTCATTGATAAAACTTGGAGAACATATGATTATTCCCAGTCTACGAGCACAGATAGGCTTGGGAATATTGCTTCTGTCTCTATTCTATGCGATTAGCTTTCATGCGATTTACTATCTGACCTTTTCTCCTTCTATTAGACGTCGTTAGTAATAACATTGTGGCCTCCACATCAGGTGTGAGGACTTTAAGCCTCTCTTTTTCATTTACCCCCCACACACATACCTTCTCAGAGTTCATTCACACCAATGTGGTGGGAAGGTCTCAGGGAGACCAAATCCTCTGGAGCAGATGTCATTAGCGCGTCACCTCTCCAATTTACCGTCCTCGCTCAACGTTAACAGGCGTTCACGCTGTTTTATTGGAACACAACTCCACTGCAGCGGATTTTTCAATAAAATTTATAGAGCATGAAAATGACTTGAGTTGGGCAAGCAGGGACTGCAGTGGAACAGGGGAGAGAAAGGGTATGAAATGCTGGAAAGACCATGGGAAGTCTGTTGGCTGATTGGAACAGACTGCCTGGAAATGACCCCGGTGTCCATCAGCCAGTGAAAGGGGGAGCACTTCAAACATTTTTCAAGGATCAGCTCTCTCAGTGCATTGACCTGTGTGAGTGTTTTAAAAGGCCGCTAATTAGTGGAAGAAGTCTCATGGGAGATATTACCCCAAAAAAAGAGGCAAAATACAAATATTAGTATGTAAACTCTGCACTGTAACCGGCCTTGTTAAGCAGTGGAGCCGCAGGTATGAAAATTAGCTTTTTTTCTAAACATGCTCCTGAAGTGTTAATTGGGAAATATTTGATTTGATTGGACTCCACCTCCATTTGATTTCTGAAAACTAAGGTGAAATTTCCATCTAAAGATGATAAATGAACACATAGACCACACATACACGCACCCGCCAAGGTCTCGGTGCATTGCCCAGGACGGTAGAAACACATCACAGCCAGAATACAAATATAAGGAGGCTAACATGTCTTCCATCCATTTCCATTGTTCTCAGACGTGCTACTAAATCCTCAAATGGGCGGTTGTCCAAACCTTCATCAACAGCAGGCTGTGTTTTTTCTCCTCCCTGCCACATGTTCCGCACACCGTCTCTCCCAGTGTGAGCGGGAAGCAGACAGGAAGCCCCTAAAACTGTAAATCTAAAGCCCAGGTCGCCGATTCATCCTGCTATGACATGTTTATTGTTCTTTTTCTAACCGTTGTCCTCACTCCTCCGCCATTTTTTGGATGACGCCATTCTCTCCCTATGACTCCAGAATCACTTAGCGGCTTTCTTGAAAAGCTCATTGTGGTGTAATCAACGTTTTTCACCATGTTAAAGTCATCAGACACTCAGCATGAGCCTTCAGAGTGGCTAATTGCGTGTGAAGAAAGCACCTCTGTGGCCACCGGCCACGCATTCCCTCAAGAGATCTTCCACAAGACAGATGGTCAAACCAAATCACAAAGCTGTTAAATCATTTTTATCACATATTTTCTAAGTCTAACAAGGGTAATTTTCTATGGTAATTTTCATTAAATGATAAACAATGTGCACCGTAACCTGCTTTAACCCTTATGGGTGCCGCAGCACAATGATAGCCACAATTAAACATCTTTATCTAAAGTTTCCAAGTGTATTTAACTCTGGCTAAAAAGGGAAAATTGGGAGCCTGGCAAATGCCACAGTGATTGTAATTACTTTCTTTTGGGGAAATGAGTTTATCCAACAATAACAATCGCCAAATCAGAAATTTAAACATATTTCATCAGCTGGTTTGTTCAACTTAAATGACTTCAGACAATGATTGAATTTAGTTATTGTTACTGCGCAGGTTCCATAACCATAATTACCACAATAAAATGCCCATTATACTGTCCCAGTTCCAACTGGCATTCCAGTATATACTGCATGGAGGAAAACCATTTGCTCTGCTACCTTGAAACACTTATAATAACTTATAAAGTGCAGAGAGGGGAAACAACTTTCCACCTGTTGTCAAACACAGAAACACAAGACACATTCTGTCCAGATATCCACCTGCTGAGAGTCATTAGCAAAACCAAACTGTGAGCTGCAGAGGCAGGTGCAGGTTTTATTATCTGGCAAAGGATTGGATAATGCAGAGGCCTCTCGCTGATAACGGCAGAAGGTGCAGGCGGTGACACTGTAACTGTCATTAAATGATAATTACTGCACCACAAGGCTTAATCAGATTTTAATGTCTCTTGAGCAGACACCACTGGGAAAAAAAGGTAGCCTTAAGCAACGTGAGCTACCTAAAATAAAAGTCACGGTGAGGGTGTGTTCGGGAACACAGAATTTGTTGACTTGCTTCATACAAAAAGTTGCACAAAAACGTAAATAATTTCAGTTGTGTTTCTTGATCCCGTTTCCTACGCCTATTACTTCATTAGCCCAGACACAAGTGAGGTCAAAGGTAAGCTCTGCTATCTAGGTGAGCTCTGTTAGTCCCCTGAGCTCTAGATAAGCAAGAGATGAGATAATGTCACTTTAAATATACTGCACGATTTGTGATGTGCACAGTTAATGCTACACATAATGTTTTAAGGAAAATCTAATTCTATAGTGGTTGAATTGTATCAGAGCTTTTGCCCATGTTTCGCTTCAATGTAGTCCATCAGGTAAAAATCATGTAATCAACATTAACACACAATATTAAATATTAAAACTTAATGAACTTACACTTAATAAATTATGTTATTAAGTGTTACCATGTTATACCATGTTATTGTGCATCATAAATTCCCTATAGTGAAAAAAGAAGTGTGCTTAATTTTATTAAATGTGCACTTGTAGTGTACTTCAAATCTCTTTCAAATTTACTTGCAGGTAATATAATGATGAAATAAAATTCCACTTAAGGATACTTAATGAGAGTATACTTTCATGACTATACACACACGTAAGTATACTTTTCGAAGTGTAGTTTACAATAATGTTAAATGAAAAGTTTTACTTTAGTAAAATTTTAAATCATTATGTTTTAATAATCTTTTGTCATGTTTTAAAACAGTACACTTATTTTGATGTGTTGAATAACAAAGCACTGGTAAAAAAAACAGATAAAAAATTTAGTGTAATGTGTTATTATATTAAAAGTTAAAGGGGTCATATGATGCTGCTAAAAATAACATTATTTTGTGTATTTGGTGTAATGAAATGTGTTTATGTGTTCTGATTGGCCAGCTATCCAGTGCGTTGTGATTGGCCGAATACCTCAAGCGTGTGACGGAAATGTTATGCCCCTACCATACTGTGATGCCCTGTCCGGCCAGAGCGACGAGACAAAAACATTAAAACCCATTATAAACGAGGCCTTTGTTGCATCCAGTGGGGATTATAATTACGGATTATAATGATTTATACTGTCTTTTTACGCGTTGCATTGCATCGTGCTGCGTAAACATAAAACCATGTCTGCATTTGTGATCGGAGAAATGACTTACAACAAGTGCTACTCTAATTACACTGCCCAAAAAACTCGCGTTTGAATCGTCAGTGGCAAATTCTTTAAATATAAAAAACGTACTTACAGACTGTGAGTCAGAACAGC